>NC_084962.1:19943742-19976242 GCF_949316205.1 Platichthys flesus
TTCTATAGAGTCGGTCGTGTTGGGGTCGGGTCCTGTTCTCTGACAGCGGGTCAGAGAACAGATGTCCAACTCGTCTCATAGTGAAGATCATCGCTCATTAGCAACAGCAGCAGCCAGAGCAACGAACCTGTGATCGTGAAATCCACATCGTCCAAACTTTCTTTATTATGCAGCAACAAAGCTGAAAGTCAAGTCCAGTTCTCATCCCCAACAATAAATGGACTTTTAATCTGAAATCACGAGTGGATTCAATTGGCCGTCGGCAGGAGAGTGACAGAAAACCAGGAGGATTCTAAACATCACGCTCGGGCTGAGAGGGCTGCTCACGACACAAAGTTTGATTTCACTTTTTAATCGGATGTGGAATCCGATCTGACTCACGATTGGTCAGGTGCATGTACATGTATCTCTCTACTCCACCTCTGCTCGTTTATTTTTCTTTTATTCGAGAACCTCTCAGCTCCTGAGCTCTGAAACAGTTTATATATTTTTTTAGATTTCCCTCGCCTAACATCAAGTCACAGAAGCAATTTCCACTGAAAGACGATGTAAGGTGGCGAGTGAGAGAAACAGAAAAACCGCAGCAGCTCAGATAAAACACAAGTCGAGGAAAAAGTAATCTGACATAATTTATGCTCCCTGGCGTCTCTACCTCGATCCCACACGTGTAGTGTGTGTGTGTGTGGGGGGGGGGGGGGCAGATGACGGATGATAAGGCCACGGACTCGCCCGGTTTAATTTACCTTCTGAAAGAGCCGAGAGATGAGAGAAGAAGAAGGAAATAATGAAGATATCACACTTTGTGTTGCTGCTTTTGTTCCAGTTGTTACAGCAGAGAGACGTCACAACATAATAGCAGAGATGAAGTGAGAGAGAGAGAGAGAGAGAGAGAGAGAGAGAGAGAGAGAGAGAGAGAGAGAGAGAGAGAGAGAGAGAGAGAGAGAGAGAGAGAGAGAGAGAGAGAGAGAGAGAGAGAGAGAGAGAGAGAGAGAGAGAGAGAGAGAGAGAGAGAGAGAGAGAGAGAGAGAGAGAGAGAGAGAGAGAGAGAGGTCATTGTTCACATGGTGCTCATGAACAAGGAATAATGAAGAGGTGCACACACACACACACACAACCCCTCACACACACTCACACACACATAATGGGTAATTCATCAACTCACTGGATCACACATTAAGGTGAAGGGCTCAGTGCTGGGTTGTGGTTTATCAGAAGGAACACCAAATTGATTTGATGTGTTTTCCTGAAACTACACACAGTTGTCTCACACTCTCTCATTTGCACACGCACATAAACAGGAAACTGGGACCACAGGCCACACACCTCCGTCAAGGCCCCTCCCATTCGATCAAGCTGCTTGATCCAGATTCATGAATGTTTCCCTCGCTCCCACTGTGATAAAAGAAAATGATTCCAGTAGTTTTTGTGTTATCGTGCTAACACACAAATGCGACAACGACAACATCTACACCTCTGAGTAGTTTCTTCGCCAGTGTCCCATCCTGCCACCAAGTTGTGTTAGTGTCCACTCAGCAGTTTGTGAGTGATCCTGCTGACAAACACACAAACCAACGATCATCCTCTAACTTTACACACTCGTCTGCAATAAGTCACATATTTGAGGTTGTCCATTACCTGGAGAACATGTCCTCCCAGTGAAGATGATGATGATGAAGGATCGGCCTCTGGGGGCAGCGGTCAGGACTCCCTCTCCTCTTCATCGTTCACTGTTTACACTCCGACTTGATTCTTTTCTAAACACAAACACTGTTACTGTTTGTTGGTGTTTTAGCTCCACACTGAATTGTGGCTCATCTCTACCATCTGGCCAAACCCGCTCAAACCTGACTGGTCAGACTGGGAATGGAAACCAGAAGCTCCCCCCCCCCGAAAACTCCTGTCACTGGTCTTCAGATCCTGTTTCTTCACGTGAAGAATCCGTTTATGGAGATTCGTTGATTTAAGACGTCAGTGAACATTTTCCTAAGATGACGATAAAGTGGTACACACCGATATGTTGTGACGACTTCTGAGGGAGGGGGTGAGTTGGGTCAATCTGAGGGATTCAAACCATCAACACTTCTTAGTCCTGCAGGTTTTTACCTTCTCTTCCTGTCCTTCATTCACCCTCTCTCTCTTTCTCTCCTCACAGTTCTCTCTCTTTCTTTAGAGCGGCTGTCTTTTTCCAATGTGAGCTGTCAAAATGTACGCAATGTCCGTGACATCCGAGAGTGTGTGTGTGCGTGTGTCTTTTTGTGTGTGTGTGTGTGTGTGTGTGTGTGCAGGCTCCTGCTTTCTCATTATGATTCTAAAAGTATCAGTCTGTCTCGTCCGGATGAATTAATAGGTTCCTTGGTGGTTTGGCTCAACACACTCTCTTTCTCTCTCTACACACACACCCACATACACACAGAAGCAGACAGACACACACACACACACAGTCGCGGCCTTCTCAGCCCTTTTGTAAAATTTGTTTGCGTCTCATTTCGCTAGGAGCTCAGGAAAGGCTCCGTCCAAGGTCTATCCTACTTACACACACACAGACACACACACACCCACACACAGACACACACACACCCACACACAGACACACACACACCCACACACAGACACACACACACCCACACACAGACACACACACATCTTCCTAATGCACCGTGGCATCCTCTCAGTGCTTCTCACTACCGCTTACATGAACACAGACATTCAATTAATGAACCTGAGGCTTGAACCGCTGGACAAACACAGTGTGTGTGTGTTTCTGTGCGTGTGTGTGTGTGTGTGTGTGTCATCCCTCTTGTCTTTCCATACCATTTCTCTTCTTTACTCTTGTTTCCTTTTTCTTGACTCGTCTCTTCTCTCCTCTCATACCTCCTCCCTTCCTTCCTCTTCTTTTGCAATCTATTCTTTCCGTTCCCTCCCTCTCCCCCCCCCCCCTCTTGTTCTTCATGCTTCGCTGTTACAGCCACCAGAAGAACCAGCCACACACACACAGACACACACTCTGACAGAGTCTGACTCTCGGCCCTCTAATGGCCCCATTTAGACAATGTGTCGCATCAGCAAGTCGTACGGCTGAATAATGAGGAGAGAGGAGGAAGGAGGAGGAGGACGAGCGAGGAGGAAGATGAGGAGTGTCACTCGTTTCCTGCATCCCTCCATCCAAGCTGCTGCTCTGTCTGTTGCTCTGTTAGACACACCATCAGCGCCTTGACCCGGTGTGTGTGTGTGCGTTCATCCATCTCCACTACGAGTCAGTGTGGTCGTTTGGGAGATATATGACATCTGAGGCGTTTTGCTGAAGCTCCGTGTTGTGTTTATGATGAGAGAGAGAGTGAGAGTGAGAGAGAGAGAGAGAGAGAGAGAGAGAGAGAGACAGAGAGAGAGAGAGAGGTAATGCACTTTCTTTATATCTCTCGCCCACGAAGATACATCCTCTGTCTCTCTCATGCATTACACAAACACAGTGAAACACACACACACACACACACACACACACACTCCCTCTCCATCAACTGAAACACACAAACACACTCTCAAATGATAGCAACAAGCTCACACCCTCAAAGGATACACACTGCATGCACATGCACACGCACTCACACAAACACACACGCAGGTTTGTAGAGCTATCATTATTAGGACTTTGTATTGACTTCCATTGTGTGTAGCCAAAGAGTTTTTCGTGGTTTCCATGGTAACAGCGAATCAAAGGCTCTCGCTATTACACCTGAGGATTGTGGGTAATGCAGCACTTGTGTCTCCACCTGAAGTGATTCTGTGATTGTACCTTATGGGGACTTACTGTTTGTCCGCATAAGGAATTTGATTGTATACACAGATCCACACCACATGAGAAGGCTAATACCTGAATCACTCTGTATGCGTCTGTACCTTCTCACAAACGACAGACACACACTCACAGACAGAAAGTGCAGCTGTAGCCTTCTTATTTTTAAATCCGTCGCCACCTTGTGTTTTCCTCCGCCAGCTGTTCGGAGCCGAACGGGATTTATTTGCCGCGTTAACTTTTTATTTCTCACTTTATGACGTCTGTATTTTTTCTGGGGAGGTGTCGGGGGTTTCTGCAGAGACTCTCATGGATTAGCATATTAGAAGGGTCATACGCTGCTCGCGCCTTTAGGCTATCGGCTACAAACCGCATGTGTTTTACATTATCGGAGCCTGTTTTCCAAAAGCGCACCATCAATTCAGTTGTGGTTGATTTCCTCGCTTCAAGGCGGTCGTATTGATTTCTATTTATTCACTGTGGAAAGACGGTCGACCTGTGGAGACGGAGAAGCAGCTCAGCTTCATCCCATCCCAACCTTCACCTCTGTTTCTGTGTCTCTGGAAAGTGATGAATCTCTTCTGAACGAAAAAAAAGAGCATTTAAATGCAAGACACAACCTAGATACAAATACATATATACTGTATACAAAGATAAATACATGTATTGTGTTGCCTTGTATTCTCACAGCATCCAAAATGTCTTCAACGATGTTCAAACTCAGAAAAATCCACAATTTCATTTCATGTTATTTTGCTTTTTAGTCACAGAACCAGGAGAAGAAGAAGAAGTGTGAGATTCATCCTGTTAAAAAGGAAAAGAACAGGAAGTTAAACACCTCTCTGAATCCTCTTCAAGTAAAGTGACCTTTAAAAGCTCCCTGGATGCTTTTAGAATGTCCTCGCTGTGGACAACAACACTCAATACACAAACTTACACAGCTACACACACAGACACACACAAACACACATTTCCTTGGTGGATAATCACAGGTTAGAATCCGAGCACACAGTTGTCATCTGCTCTTGTGATTGAAGCAAAGAAAAATGCTCGTCAACAAAACCCGAGGGAACATTCTCACAGTTTCCATTTATCTATAAGTGTGTTTTTAATAAACTGAATCTCTGGCACGTCACTGATTGATCTAGATTATTGATTTATTGGCTGAAACCATTTTTTTTTAAATGTACAAATGAAGTATTATCAGTGAACTCAGTATCTTTGAAATGTTTGAAGTGAAATATGAGGAGACTGATGGAAGGTGACGGATTGATTGACAGATCTCGGAGGCGGAGTGGGAGGACATGCTGGACGGGTTCGACGAGCGGAGTTACCTGAGCGCTCGGCGCTGGAAGCCCGGCGACGACCCGTACACCCTGTACGCCTTCAACCAGAGGGAGAGCGAGCGCATCCCCAGCAACCGAGCCCTGAGGGACACCAGACACTACAGGTACTACACACACACACATACACACCCACACAAAGACGAAGGTTCATACACAACACGTGGTGGAAGAAAGTACTCAAGCGTCTTTCTTTGACATGTAAATGGTGGATGAGAGGTTGAAGGACTCTGGAGTGGTCGGAGCTGTGGGGACGTTCCAGACGCTCTCGGGACCCGAGAGGACGACGCAAACACATAATGAACATGAGACCAGAAGAAGAGCAGAAGGTTCAGAGGGTTGTTGGTCTGCAGCACTGCTCCTCAAACTTTAACCCTCAAACTAAAAAGACAGAAATATACTCAGGTAGTGCATTCACACCAGTGTACACAACACAACATAATATATCACATAACACACTATGCAAACATGTGACGAGTACACACAGATTCATCTATAACACAAAAGACATAAACACAAAAAAACACACATCTCTCTTTGCTCTTTTTGCTGTTTCTCGGTTTTAATCGTCGTGTAGGATGCAAATGGGTTTTGTGAAGATGTGACTCCCGTGTGGTGAAACGTGCACAACCTGTGACAGCGTGTTTAACTCGACCCCTGCTGGAATCTCTTTATTATGCGCACAGACACGCACAGACACACACAAACACACACGCACACAGTTACTCTGCAGCCGCTCTCTGGGCTCCTGATTAATCCCCTAATTTAGATTATGAAACCGAACACGTTTTCATGGAGAAACCACCAAATCACAATCCGTCTTGTCTGCTGAGAAATTAAATTAAAGACCAGAGCAGATAGAAATCCTCTCAGTGCAGAGAAGAGGCGTCGCAGGAAGATAAGCAGAACGCCGCTCTGACGGCCGCAGCCTCTTTACTCAGTCGCTCAGATAAAAACTTCCAGGCACTCGTGGAAAGCAGAGGTCCAGTGTAGCCGGGCTGAGATCACAAACACAGACACACACACACACACACGGTCAGCACTTTGATCTCCTCTCACGCCTTCTCCATTGTAGCGTTTATGTCTGGTGGGTTTTGATTTGTCAAAAGTTGGTTGAATAGCAGCCCAGATGTTTTTCACTCGATTACATCAGAGCGTTTCGATTGAACAGGTTCACACGTGTTTACAGAGGGAATTTCATTTTATGTTCCTGAATGTATTTCATGGTGTCATGTGAACTCCATATTCACAATTTGTTTGCTTCACGTTTTTGGACTGATGGAATTTCTTCCTCACATTACATTTCGAAAACACAGTCAGTCGGGGGTGTGTGTACCTAAACCTTAATTGCATCTAGCTCCTGCCTCCACCCAGTTGAATATTCATGCCTCAGGCCTTTTTGTTTAGACTTCAGACGGAAACATTCGAGCTGTGCGGTGCAGGAACTTATACATTTTTCCTTCCTCAAATTCAACCTGACACATTTGATATGCGTAGAAAGTTTGGGATCGTGACTGGAATTTAAATTTGGGTCGTGTGAAGTTGGGGGAAGTTTGTTCAGTTAACTTCTTCAAGTTTGTAGTGATTTCACAGAGAGTTGTGTGATTGTTACGCCTCCGAACCCTCGACACCAGCTGGAGGCCGAATGCTTTCAGGTTGTCCGTCCTGGTCTTGTGAATGGGATATCATTGGGACCCTGAGGATGCCTCCAGACAGTCCTTTCAGATTTGGCCAAAATGTTCAGTTAGACTCACGGATGACCTGTTCAGATTTGGGTGGGTAAAGGTCAAAGGTCAAGGTCGCTGTACGTAGACTGACATTGCTCTGGTTGTTTTCTATATTCTGTGGAAGCTAAATACAAACAGATCCAGCAGACTCCATTTCCCTTCCAGCCGCTGTGCTGTGATTATTACAGGTCACCCGGCTGCTCACGGTGACCCAGCTCTCCAACAGGAGGCTGCACGTGGGCGGCTGCTTGTTCCGACGCTGGGAACATGACAAAGTCCTGGAGTGGGGCTGCTGCAGCTGGTGGTGGTGATGAGCACAGGGGTGTCGGCACGTAGATCCCATCCTGCGTGTGCACGCTGGGATGTACGATGTTGACTCAACCCGAGCTGCTGCCTCTAACGTCTCGAGCTGAGCGTGAGTGTTTCTGCACGTCCATATGCGAACACGCTAATGTGCGTAAGTGTGCACGGAGTCGATCGCCTGCATCATCTGCTGTGTTTCCGGAGGAGGGAAATTTGCTGTTGAGCTGACATAAGGCGGCTCTGTGTGTGTATGTGTGTGTGTGTGTGTGTGTGTGTGAAACTGAGAAGTGTGTGTAGGAGGGGGACCAGGGATACGCTTACACATTAATCTGTTAGAAGTGAGGTAGGGGGCTGATAGTGCTCATTTATCTTGGATGGTATATGTGTGTGTGTGTGTGTGTGTGTGTGTGTGTGTGTGTGTGTGTTGTGTGTGTGTGTGTGAGAATGTGTGTGAGGGGGGGTTGCTGTTATGTGATTATCCGTTAACTTAGTTTCTATGTAGCTGTGGATCTGGAGTGCTTGGCAGGAAGAGCGATAGCAGGGGAGGGGCGGAGAAATGAGAAACAGCAGTGAGATCCTGAAGCCGCTGAGGTTTAGTTTTCTTCGAAACACCTTCTCCTCCGCTGCCGACTCACCGAGGGGCTTCCTACACTTTGGCCTCGTTCCTCGTCGGGAACATTCGGTGGAAATTTCAAGGTGTTGTGAGAGAAATTTGTAGGAAGAGCACAGGACGTGAGAGGAAGCTGCCGCGGCTGCAGGGAATTTGATAACACACAGAAATTGAGCAATTGAAATTGATGGTGTGGTGGAGGAGCATTTACCTCTGATGGCTGCTGCTCCTCCTCAAGCAGAAAACCATAAATACATGTGTGATGACATGTTGTGAGTCCGGATGAATATCACTGTTTGTGTGTTTTGTATCACATCACAAGCAATAATGTCTTCATCTGGAAACAAGCTTTTAAATTCACCAGTGTTACATTTTATCATTTCATATTTCGAAGTGTGTCATGTTTGACATTCTTGATTTCTTGATCCTTCAAACGCTTTTTCTAATTAACCATCTGTAGATATTCGTGTTATATTGTTATTTTAAGATGAACCTGGTTTTATTCAGCTGTAATGAGGCGCTGCTGAAAACAAAGCTTATTGCCTCATCTCACTTTAGAACTCTTTTGTTTTGCTTGACATAAAACAGCATCTGTTAGAAAAACAAAAGGTTATTTATAAGAAACACCTTGTAAATGGTTTAGAATGAGCTTGTGTTGTAAAAACAATCCAGAGCAACTCAAATGAAGAAAATCCAGGAGTTTTTGATTACCAGGCGATCTCTGGGTGATGCTCGAACACAAACACCTGAATCCAGAGCGGCTGGCAGGCTGCCGCTCTACTGCCGAGCTCCAGTGGAGAAGGCTCAGCATGTTTGGAGAACAGGCTCCGGGTCTGTTATTTTCCCAGCGGGATGACGATAACCTAAAGATTAGACAATCAAGCTTTTGACCTGGAGATGCTGAGCTGGATTCCCTGAAGCCTGCAGGCGAGAAGCAATCTGGAAATGTGGCAAGACTCAGAAGCACAGACAGCGGGAGACTGAGGCGTGTGCAGGTGTAACTTACACGTTGTTTTAGATGCTGTTAACAAATCCATTATTATCATATTTAGAGGAGAGATTTGTATCTGGACAGGAACGTTTAGATTATTGAATTCCAGTTATTTAAATGTGATTATATAACCTCTATCTGTGTGTATGTGGAACGTATATCTCTAGAACTGTTCATCAAATTGGCTTCACACTCGTCACGTGTGTTCTCAGTGGTCATGGGTTTGTGACACGTAATACGTCATTGAAATTAAAACGTGTTAGTTTGGATGCAGACTATAAACTGGACTGCATTTCCTTTCCTTTCTAGTTGTTTCATAGTCAGCCTCAGTCTGTGGAAAGTAGCAGAGACAGATTCCAGGTAATGTTTCCCCAGACGTGGCTCTGACATGTTTTTAAACCGTCTCTCTTTCCGTTCCCTTTTGAATTTGACAATAATCTTCAAACTGCAGCATGAAGACACCGGTGTTCTGGGTGAGAACGTGGGAATCGGAGAGGTGTGGGGAGCCTGCAGATTATCCAGGCTGTGACTGTCTCTACT
Organism: Platichthys flesus; assembly: GCF_949316205.1. NCBI lineage: Eukaryota > Metazoa > Chordata > Actinopteri > Pleuronectiformes > Pleuronectidae > Platichthys > Platichthys flesus. The sequence goes on from NC_084962.1 coordinate 19,953,047, forward strand.
CAGATGTGGAGGAGCGTGAGGGGAGCGGAGGCGAAGGGAAAGATGGAGAGATGAAGTGAGAGAGGGATGAGGAAAAGTCAAGAGGAGATTAGGAGGAAAGGAGGTGGAGGAGGAGGAAACGGGGGAGATGCCACAAGCTGCTGAGAAGAGCGATAATTGCCACATGCAGAGCTCGAGAAGCTGTTTGTGTGTGTGTCTGTGTGTGTGTGTGTGTGTGTGTGTGTGTGTGTAAAACACTCCACTCCAGTGCTCTGCTATTATCTCAGTGAACAATGGCACCTCCCTCCGTCTGCTCCCCGACAGACTGACAGTCTATAAGCCCGACAGCCGCTCCACCGCGGGGATTAGATCCAGCATGAAGACAAAGAGCCGATGGAGGACGAGAGGAAGCTCCACGCTCCGACACACTGGGTTGATATGGAAACAAGAACTGAGTACGACAAAAAGAAATGTGTTCTAATGCGAGACAACGGGAAAACAGAAGAAATGAGCTGTAGGTTAAAAGATAAATGGTGTGAGAGAAACAAGCTGAGAAAGAAAAGGACCGAGTGGAAGTTTGACGATGCTCTGATAAGAGAAACACGATCCTTCACAGCTCAGGGGAACACGCTTCATTACAATCCTTCAAATATACAAATATATTAATATTACATGTCATTTTTTTAGCTGACGCTTACACTCCACATTTACGAGGGGCCAATCAGGGGTTCAGGATCTTGCCAAAGAGACTTCGGGATGCAGGTGGGGAAGAGTGGGGATTGAACCAGCAAACGTCATGTTGGAGAACGCCCACTCTACCCCCTATAGATTGGGAAGGCGATTCTGAAAACTCAGTAGACTGCAGCCAGCGGATATCATGTCATCTTCACAACAGCGAATCAGTCTTAAAGTGTTTAAACTGTGTCTCAGGAGACAAGTGGATATAATTAATAATCTATCTCGATTCATAAATCTCACTTCAAAATAACACAATGTAACAACAGATGAGATTTATTGACTCATATATACGAAGGATGATGAAAAAGCAAAATGGAATTTGGATGAATGTGGATTTGTGGGAGTGGAACATGTGAAACCATCTGTCTGTGATTCCACGCTCGACTTATTCCCCAGATAAATGTCTCCAGTTTGACGTGGTGACATTGAAAGTGTGTAAATTATTCTGTCTCTCACACAACCCAGACAACACACCACTGCACACACACGTTTGTCAGTTTCTTTGTTGTGATGTGCGATGTGATGACGCTCCAGGGTTGTGTTGTCAGAATGGAGGCAGCCTCCTCGTCCATCCTCTGGGCCGGCGACTGATCGTCCTGCTGACCCAGTGATCACGACTGACTAACTAGATCACACAGTCATCCAGTAACCTAGCCCCTGTGTGTGTGTGTGTGTGTGTGTGTGTGTGTGTGTGTGTGTGTGTGTGTGTGTGTGTGTCTTATAAGTGTGACTGTGCGTGTTATGTGTGCACACTGGCGTCAGCGTCCTTTCACACTCAGTCAAGCACTTAGTCATGTTTCCATGAATCACAACACGCAGCTAAACATTCGTCAGTGCAGCAGCTTGTCCCCCCCCCCCGAGACAACACAACGAGGAACAAACCTCTGACGCTGAAGCAGTTTGATTTCCCCCCCGACGAGCTGGTTGATTGGATCAGAGTCTGGAATCAGAAGCAGACGGAGGAAACGCTGAACGTCCTCAGGGCCTTGATTTGATCTGTGTGACAGCCGGGAGGTGAACACACACATTTGACCTCTGAAGACTCTGAAGGAGCTGGAGCTGCTTTCAGAGCTGAGCTGAACTCCTGGAGGAGGTGTTTGTGTTTGTGTTGTGTTTGTGTTGTGTTGTGTGAACGCAAATGTCAGAGTGAGATCCCCGAGAGTAAAGTCTGCAGAACATTCCAGATCTCCATCTCTCACCTGAACAACGTGGAGGATTTGTTGCTGTGGTTGTAGTTGTTGGTCTGTAAACAGCTGGTGAGGAAGTTGCACAGTTCTGCAGCGACAACACAAACCTTAAACTCAGTTCAACAGACGCAGCGAGATCCCCTGATGCTGAATCCCGATCTCTCTGGTCCCAGTTCCTCCGTCAGATCCCTCAGTTTACACTGAATCTCACAAACAGCACCAACCTTGGCAGGAAGCTCTCTGTGAGGGGTGAAGAAATCCCCCCTTGGTGTATTGTGGGTAATCTGCTGATGTGGAACCTGAGCTCTGAAGCACCCCGGTGCTCTACACGAGCGCCGAGTGACAGTGACGCTAAGCGGCTTTACCGGCTGCTAGCATCTGAGCTAACCGCCCCGGCTCCCAGACGCCCCGGCGGCGTGTCGGAACCATCAGGGAGCAGACGGCCTCACAGCTGTATCTGCTCTGACACCTGATTAGATTTGTTTGGCTCTCGTTCCGCTTCACTGACGCTCGATTGACACAAAACATTTTTCTTTTGGTCTTTGCCGCTCTGGGTTCCTTCAGATTCCTGTTCTCTTTTGTGTTTTTGCTCTTTGTAAAGAGTTACAGGGAATCACGGCGTGAGAGAACAGAGCTTCTCCTTGAAACGCACTGAGACGCCGAGTGAACCTCTGATGTCTCATTGATTTCACCTCCTCAAAGCCACTTCAGTGGTGGAGGCGGGATGGAGAGGAAGAGGAAGAGGAGGCAGATTAGAGACAGAGTTCTAATCCCTCATATATATCGGGGCTGGATGGTGAAACTTAAAGAAGCCGTCCAACACAGAGCTGCTGCTTTGTGCTCGGCTGGGTCCACTGAGCCGTGAGCGGTTTGTGTGTCTCAGTAGAAACACACAAAGCTGACGGAGGAAAAGTGTCTTTAAAAGAAAAGTAAGGTCAACACAAAGTAGAGAGGCAGAGAAGCAAACCAATCAGAGTCAAGTAGAGGTAGACTCCGCCCACGTAGGTGATGACCACAGGACGTCAGACAGAATTCTTTATTTATCTAAATTACAAAGTGAAACAGAAACTAACAGATCAGATGAGAGTAACAAACAGGAAGCTTCAGACTCTCAGGAGAGAAACGTTTAAAGTAGTATGTTATGATTCCTGTTCGGGATTTAACGCAGATTGACTGAGGTTAAATTTGTAAACGTGTAAAATGAAAAATCAAACCTCATTAGGATCAACAGACCGAGTCCTCTGTCACTTTGCAGCATCACATGCACGATCGATACATGTTTACACTGTCATGCATCATGCCTCGGCTTGTACACGCATGGAACAGATCAATACTAAAAACACGTGAATTCAATGACACGCTGGGATGGATAATAATCATCATCATATTAAACTTAAGTCCCAGTTTAATGTGAGATTCCCACATCACCTACCATGACTGGGCTTTGAGAGGAGGCCGTGTGACGACGTGAGTGTGTGTGTGATTGTGTGTGTGTGTGATTGTGTGTGTGTGTGTCACGGAGGTTGTCATTGATTGGTCCGGTTGCACATTGATCCATCTTCATTGATTGGCTGGTGTTAAGTGCCTGTCAACCATTGTGTTCCCAAAGGAGACATCATTGTTACGTCAACTTCTTCTCATCTTCCTCTGCTCTGAGTGTGTGTGTGTGAGTGTGTGTTTGTGTGCTCCTCTCTCTCCTTCCTCTTCCTCCTCCTCCTCCTCCTCCTCTCCATTCCTTCTTTTCCATCTCTGCTCATTGTCTGGATTTAAATTGAGCCGTTGTCGGTCAATACTTCCTGATCCCTGCAGCCGTGTGTGTTTTTAAGGAATCTGAAAAGGTGGAGAGAGAAAAATCGATCTCATGAATCCAGTTTGTTGTCACCGACCTGTTTGTGTATCAATTTAATTGTAATTTCTTGAACAAACAACAGGCTGGTTTCAAAACGGAGCTTCGAACAAGTGGAGAGAGAATTTATCACAATAACTAAAATACATCACAACTATTATACATTTAATTCAAACAACATTCTTTACATTCTGAAAACTTATTAACCAACTTATTAAGGATTTCCTAAGAAACCCTCAGTGTTATAATAAAAGGTGAAAATAACCGGTGCTCTGCTGGACAGTGTTGAATCATTATCTCTTATCTTCATCTTTAATATTATTGTTTTTACTAGTGGCTCTGTTATCTCAGTGTGGCCTCAAAGGTTCTTCGGTGGAAACACACACACTAGACTTGTTCAGTGCAGGGTTAGTGTTGATGATCCTGCAAACAGCTGGATGTAACTTCACGCTGATGCCCTCCAACTCCTTATGCATGCACGCATACACACACACACACACAACACACACACAACACACACTCACTTAGTCTTGCACGCAATCCAGAAAATGCACAAAATTACACACAAACGTACCATCAGTCTCCCCTGCTGAGCTGTTGAGAATTACAAGTAAAACACTGCAGTAAACATCCACCTACACACACACACACACACACAGACACACACCCACACACACACACACACACATAAACACACACACACACAGACACATACACTGTTGAGAAGGGATTTTATTGCAGTTCTGAGCTGTCGAGCTTCTGTTCTCCGAGCAGCGTGATGCAGATTTCACTAATAACAACTTTCAGCTGAAGAAGCAAAAGGGAAAAGAAAAACAAACACACACACACACACACACACACACACACACACAATAATAGACAACATAGAATGAATGAGTTATCCAGAGTAACAGGATCAGATAAATAATTCACACATGAACAAGAGAGCGAGCAGGTAAACAAAGGGGGAAATGAACACAGGTGATGGAGCAGACGCCTGAAACAGCAAACTAATCAGATACTCGGAGGTGAAGTCGACATCACAAAGACAGACACACACACACACACACACACACACAGAGACACACACTCACGAGCTGCTTCACTTGGCTGTTCTGTAACGATTAGAGAATTTCAGCCTGAATTTGTTTCCTCCTTCCGGCTTTTGTCGAACAACTGCAATATGTTCCAGCTCAGCATGATGAAGTGCACAGAGAGCCGGCTGAACAGGCTCATATAGATCCTGACTTACACACTCACACACACACACAGACACACACAAGCCTTTTTGACGCCCTAAGCAGGATTAAATAACCCATTAAATTCCCAACTTTTGTGCAGCGCTCCATAATATATTCGTCATACTTGCTAAATTTTTCAGAGATCTCTTGAAATATTTTTGTGTGGCTCTCCTACATTTTGTTCTCGTTGTAATCCAGCTTTTGTGATTGTGAAAGTCCGTGAGGTGGTGGCCGGCTGTGGCTCAGGAGGTCGAGCGGGTCGTCCGTCAACCAGAAGGTCGGCCGTTCGATTTTCCCCTGATGGCTAAAATGGCTGCGTATAGAAGTGTGTGTTGTGACTTGTGTGAGCTGTGAGTGGTCAAAAGGACTGAAAGCTTTTTATATATACAGTCCATTAACATGTGGGGTGTGTTATTTACACATAGATACTACACACAGTGTGTATACCTGTAAACACACACAGACACAAATAAAACAAACAGAGCAGGAAGTGCAGAGAGCGAGTGTGTGTGTGTGTGTGTGTGTGTGTGTGGGGGGGGGGTATCCTTGTTCCGAGTGATTAATAACGACGGCTGAGAAATACCCAGAATGCAGATGGATCATCATGGCGTCTAGCGGCGGAGGTCGAGCGTTCATCAGCTCAAATCGAGCGTGGTGAAATGTATAGATGCTCCAGTCGAGTGAAACATGGCCTCACATTACATTACATTTAGCTGACTGGCTTTAAGTGGCTCGCTCGGGCGTGAAGACTTTGTCAAACACGAGTTATCACACACACACACACAGACACACACACAGACACACACACAGACACACACACACTGGGTTGTTTTGTGACATTTTCAACTTTCGAGTGTTGAGCCTGCGATTTTTGTATTTTCTATTTTTTTTTACTCTCCCGGCAGGAGAAGGTTCAGATCTCAGGTCAGCCCATACAAAGTGAGAGTGGGTAGTTTTGGGGTCAGAGGTCACAGAAACCAGAATATAAAATAGGAAAAGCATCGAGAACTGACAGGAAGGACAAAGGTGGGAGGATTTGTATTTAGTGAATTCAGGATATTTTTCTCTGCACAGCAGCTATAAAATACATTTCATTAAGTTTGGGGATTTAAAGTGGAAATATGTCTGCTGCTTGAAAACACGTAGATGCCGTAAACAGGATGTAAGATGAATAAATAAAAGTTTCTCTGTAAACACAAGGTTAAAAGACATCATGAAATATCTTTGCACTGTTGAATAACATATTTTCTTTATCGCTACAACGACCTAATTTTCCCACAGAGACCAATGAATTCACTGAAATCCTTATTAATCAGATTTCATCTAATCTCAGCAGATGAATTATCAGGTTCTAATGATGCATAACAACATCAGTTCAGTAACTTCATCAGTTATTTTTTAATGAGAGTTATAGATATCATTTTCCTTTTTAGTCAGAACTTGTTTACCTGGAAACAAAGTGAGGAATCATGAAGTGGTTTTGATCTCACAAGGAAATCAGCCTCACGACAGTTTAACACATGTTGTGAAACAAATGGCGTCTGCGGCTCAGGGTGTACAGCGGGTCGTACCTCGAGCAAGACGCTGAACCCCAAACTCCCCCTGAGAGCTGGGCGGACAGTGAGTGACAGACCAAGCTAGTTTTTGTGGATTATAAGACTTAAAAAACTCCATAAAATACAAATCATTTATAATATTTCTCTTGATTCAGGGGCTGCATCCTCCTGAGGACCCGATCTACTCGCTCTATGATGGTGTGGCCTACGTCAGTTTGTCCTACGGAGGATTTCCAACTTATCGTTAAATACTTTGCTGCTACTTTACGTACTTGTTTGTCACTGGAGTGGAAGGACGTATTTCTCCCCTGTGAAACGGGGCAGACTGATCTCTGGGCTGCTGAAGGATGCAGCGTCTGAACTGGGACACAGCTGTAGTCGGTTTACAGATCAGTGTCACCTCCGACCTCTGATAGCGACCTGGCATCCATCACCCAGACGCTGGTTTCTCCTCTCGACATTAAACTTTATACGTTGGCGAGGGAAGCTGAGAGTCGACTGTTCATCATCCAGCGAGAGAGGAGAGATTAGGGAGGAGAAGAAAAAGGAATAAAATAAAACTGAAAGCAAATGAGCCAGGATCAGTGAAACGGAGGTGATCATAATAATAACACCATTCCCTCCACATCACAGTCTGCTATAAATTCATGGATTGTAATTTTCTGAATTGGACGGGAAGGGGAACCGGATGCCTGGGAGAGATGGAAAGAGAGAGAGAGAGAGAGAGAGAGGAGGAGTAATAAAAGTTTAATGGAGGGAGGAGACACAGAGAGAAGGACGGAGGAAAAGAAAGGAAAAGAGAGAGAGAGAGAGAGAGTGAGAGAGATGGATATGGTGATCGCCAGGCATGACAGCCTCATCAGACAGCCATGTGTGTGAGGGAGAGAGAGAGAGGTGGATGGAAGACGAAGAGAGAGAGGAAATTGTTCTGTCAGGGTGTGTGTGGGGGGGGGGGGTTGTATCATTATCTAGTGAGGCCCTGTGCTGCTGCTCGTCGTCTCCGGTCTCATCTGCTCTGCTGTCCAGCCGTCTAATGGAACAGTCCATGCAAATATCTCGGGTTAATAGAGCGAGGGACAGCGGAGGAGAGGAGAGGAGGAGGAGAGGAGGGGAGGAGGAGGAGGAGGAGGAGAAGGAGGAGGAGGAGGAGGGCGACTCAGTCTTTCCTCAGCTACCTCGTTCAGGCGACACGTTGCCCTGCTGGATGAACTGTAAAATAAAAAACTTCAGTTAAAAGCAGTATCATGAACTTTTCGAGTTAGTCTCCTTATGTGTGTTTTATAAATCTGTGTGTATTTGTGTTTGTGGCTCATCTCCTTCACACTCGACTTGTGTCTTGTTCACGTTTCGAGGAAGTGCAGTTTAAAATCTTGTGCGATCAGGAGACACCATACGTTCAATATTAATAAATAACTGGCTCTGTAGCAGTTGAGCAATAAAAACGGTCCCCTCTGATCATTTGGATGATTTGATCAATTTTTAATCACCATGTCAAATATGACACAAATATTCACAGATGCTGAACATTCATAGAATCACTTCCTCTTCAGCGATATGTCCACAAAGTGAAAGCAATATTAATAAACTGTGACTCAACAGGCTCCTGCTGCCGTGTTCACATGTGAACCTCAACGTCCGTGCGTCTGCAAACAGCTGAGGGATCAGTTTCCTCACAATGATCTGATTTACAATTACACCAGGGTGTCATGTCTGATATGACAGAGATGGATTCCTGTTTGAAATGCAGCACCGAGCACCTGCTGGAGGCCGAGTGCAGCTGTCAGAGTCGTGTCTGGACCCGGCAGCAAGACGGCTATTTCAAGATGCACAGGGCCTTCTGTCTGTGAGTGTGTGTGTGTCTATGTGTGTGTGTGTGTGTGTGTGTCCGTGTGTGTGTGTGTGTGCTGGTTCTATTTGAGGGGGTGACAGCATGTCTTGTGGAAAGAAGAGAATCTGTTTTCTCTGCCAGCAGAACGTGACCCAGTCTGTCTCTGCACCCGTCCAACACACTCTCCCTCTCTCTCTCTCTCTCTCTCTCTCTCTCTCTCCTCTCTCTCTCTCTCTCTCTCTCTCTCTCTCTCTCTCTCTCTCTCTCTCTGTTTCCTGCCCTCACGCTCGTTTTGCTCTTCACTGTGACGGACGGGAGAAGCTTCTCTTCATCTCGATCACTTTCTCTAAACGTTTCCTGGATCTGATTTAACGTTCAGAATCGACGGCTTCACTTAGGTTGATGAATATTAAATGCACAACGTGTCAACACTTCACTGGGCCCCTAACGAGACAAAGCTCAGGGATGAAGCTGATGTTTACGAAATAATCTTAATGATTGTGTCGCAGCTTGATCTTGTAATATATCCTAATATATAACCGGCTGCGATGGAATACTGAGCAAAACCGTGATTTTAATCAGAGCGAGCTGAAGCGTCCTCGTACGGCTATGAGAAAAAATCTGTGAGATCGTTTTCTACATACGAGGCGTGAGGGAGAAAAGCTCCTGGTGAACTTTGACTCATCGAATGATTCACACTTTATCTCCTGCACTGACGAGCTGCTTGTGATTCATCAGCCATCGAATGGTTATATATCTTCTCAATATGACATTTACAATAATCCCTGATCGTTGCATCTTGACATTTAGACTCCTCAGCGGTGCAGACCAGTGTGTGTCTGTGAGTGTGTGTCTGTGTGCGTCTGTGTGGCTGCGTTGTCAGTGGCTAACTGAGCATCGATCTGCCCCCCCGGTGACAGAGGCTTCGACCTCTGCTCGCTCAGGGCTGCACATCGTTAATTCCCTCTAATCAAGTCCACCACTGTGATAAAGTGGACGTGGTGGAGAGTCAGAAACCAGCAGATTATGAGTTAATGCTCGTTTCCTCGAATCTTCAGCCGATTAGAAACCTTCTTGTTTTCCGCCTGAACGCGATTCATGTTTAAATCTGGTGATGAAAAGCTGCTGGGCCACAGAGGAGCATGAAATGTTGATGAAATCTGAGCGTTTGGACAAAAACATGTTGGAGAATCTTCAGACACATCCGAGCGTCTCGGGACAGAAAGTCTCCTGAAGACGTGTTGATGTGTTTACTCAATCCACAGAACACGTGTTGATGTGTTGACTCAATCCACAGAACACGTGTTGATTTGTTTACTCAATCCACAGAACACGTGTTGATGTGTTTACTCAATCCACAGAACACGTGTTGATGTGTTGACTCAATCCACAGAACACGTGTTGATGTGTTGACTCAATCCACAGAACACGTGTTGATGTTTTTACTCAATCCACAGAACACGTGTTGATGTGTTTACTCAATCCACAGAACACGTGTTGATGTGTTGACTCAATCCACAGAACACGTGTTGATGTGTTGACTCAATCCACAGAACACGTGTTGATTTGTTTACTCAATCCACAGAACACGTGTTGATGTGTCACACTCAGTTTGTTGACATTTAAAATCTTAGAAGAGAGAAACTCCTTCAGAAACCGACACGTTTCCATATTATTCACTTTACTGCCTCCACAGAGGAGGTTATGTTTTCACCCCCCGTCCCTGTGTCTGTTTGTAATCAACATTAAGAAAAAGCTACTGAATGGATTTCAAATTATTTATTGATAGTTTCCTTTTTATTGGGATTTTAAGTGCAATTTTATAACACCTCTTTTATTGCATCTGTGCTTTAAGGCGTCATAAAACCAAAGCTGTCTTAACTCAGAACCTCTGATAACTGTGATTTAAATAATGTGTTAAAGCTACGTTTTGATGTGATTGTAGATGTTCTCAGTGATATTGTTTTTAAATCATCTGTTAAAGCCTCGTCTCGGATGATGAACACACATAAAGCAGCAGCTTCACAAAAGACTCCGTTCTCCATCGAGCTGCCTGATTTAATTCATGGGTTAAAGAATAAAAGGTGGTAGAGCTGAGCAGGCGAAAGGAAGCGTCCCTCACACCCACAGACGCAGAACAGACCTGGTATTAATCTGCAGGCAGAGCCAATGGAGACGCTCCTGGGAGGCTATTAGCTTCAGGACTATTCAGCGCTCCATTTGGATTAGGCTGCAGCGGGACGGGGATTAAACGAACTCTGCTGCCACGTTACAATGGATCCATCCGCCCTCTCTGAACCGCTGGGTCACCTCTGCTGCTGCCGCCTCTCACAGCTCAAGGTACCTGACTCGTTTTTAAGAGACTCCCCGAGCAGCTTGAAGAAGAGATCTACATGATAGGGTGCAGATCTGGTTAATGACGCGAATATTCTGAATCAAAATATGTTTTTCACAATAAAAGTTATTGTGCCTTTCTAGTTCATATGTGAACCAGATTCACACATGGAGGAAAGAGTTTGAGTTTCATGGAGTTTAACATGTAAGGGAAATGACCTGATCGTAACTAAACAGTAATCAGAGACTCTATCTTAAAACTTTGTGTTTTTCTGAAACTTACTTTACTGAATCTTCCTAGTTAATAGGATCATTTTGATCAGATTTCAGGTATGAATCAAATCCCATAGTAAAGTCTCCACTCTAAACAGGTCTGTTAATTCAATGTGCTCCACATAAAAGTTGTCAAAAAAAAATTCTACATGAAAATTAGTTTGTGCTGCTGAGGCAAAATCTAAAATTATTATATTTAGTTTTTGTTCAGACGCTTGAAAACCAGATTTTAGATTAGTTAAATCTTTTAATATTCAGGAACTGTCAAATAATAATAACTCCGGCTGCTAGATGATAATAGCTTTATCATTATTAACACATGCAGCGTTGTAAATCATCTAAAGCCTGAGTCTCTGCTGTGATTCCAGTGCTGCAGCTCCAACCTGCTCATATTCACAGCAGAGGACACACACAGCGGTATTAAGGTTTTTTATCCAGCGGTCATCGGTGCTTGTGTGCTGACTGAATCATTTTCTTTTTAAGCCAGTGCGCATACATTATGGAACAGAGCCACGCACAGGGCCGAAGGTTATTTATTCACACGGTACAGTAAGAGTAGCATTTACATTTAGAGTATTCCAGGCTCCAGATGAGTTTATTTGTGTTGCTGCAGCGAACGACCTTAAACACAAGGACGCAGAGACGGAGAGCAGCCATGAAACAATTAGTTTGAGATGAGGAGACAAAGAATGAAACTAAAAGTTCAGTTTTCAGCATCACAGGGAGAAACAGAGAGAGAGAGAGAATACAGAATGAAAAGCAAATGTGGCATAAAACAAGAAAGGGAATGTGAGAGCAGCCGGGATGAGAAGCCAGCGTCGCATCAAAGTGAAGGTTCGGATCCTCGTTTCCTGTCCCGGCTTCAGAGGCCAGAGCCACGAACAGGAAGTGAGAAACGCCACACGTCTGCCTGAAGCCACCAATCAGCCAGAAACATGTCATCACTGCTTTATGGCTGCGAACAGACGGAGGCTTGTTAGAGGGAAAAGGTCAAGTCACTGTTTCTTAACCAAAAGAAAATCCTCTACTGAAGGAGAGTGGATCATGAAGAGAGTGGATCCTCATGAGAGTGGATCCTATAGTTCCCCTTCCTTCTCTGTCTCGACAAAGTTGTTTGTAACCACCGTCACACAATCAACAATAATCGTCACACAATGATCGATACTTTTCTTAAATGAGTAAAATCTCTCTTCATAGCTGGAAACATACAGAGACTCACAGACACACACACACACCCCTAACCATAACACACAAAGACTAAGCCTCAGACAAATTTCATGTTTTGTGCACACAGTGCGTTGACCTGGTCACAACACAGTTTTGTTTGGTCTCGTGGGTCATGATAATCCCACTCCCAGCCTCTATGTTGCCTTTGAGCAAGGCATTCAACCTCCAGCCGATCCAATAGTGCAAGGGAGTCACCACAGGCCTTCATTGGAAACCAAACTGGAATTATTCCCCGTTGAAATTAGTGCCTGACTGCAGAACACAACATAAAGTACCACAACTCTCCCACAGTGTTATATACACATTCATGCAACACCGCTGTTCTCCTTGTGTGTGTCTGTGTGTGTGTCTGTGTGTGTGTGTCTCAGACTGTTCACCTCCCACCGCCTCACTCCTCTTGTCTGCACTTCAGACAGCGATCGCTCTAACTGATCCACACCCCCGAATAAATGACAGTGATTTCCCTTCTCACATCTACACTGTATTCATCCCTGCAGCAGACAGCGTGCCCCCAAGCATGCAACACAATGAGATGACACACACACACATACATGCACACACACACACACACACACTCAGCCGAGAAATAATGTCTTCCTGTCCCGCGGACGAGGTATTGATTGTGGCGCCTCCAAGCACAGAGTTTCAATTTACACATTTAGGGTTTGACAGCAGCCGTGTCGGCCGCTGGATTGTTGTTAACAGAGAAACACTCGTAACTTACAACACAAACGGCTCGACAGGAAATAAGAGCCGCCCAACACTTAGCTGGGTCTCACCGAGGAGATGAATAATGAGGAGGGAGAGATGTGTTTGTTTGCTTGAGAGCAGGTTGATTCAATTAGAGCGTGTTTACATCACCGAGCCACAGTGTCATGAGCAGAAATGTAGATTCTCAGTCTGTCGTCTGGAGGCTGAAGAGTCTACAACACACCGGCCATTTGTATTTGTGTGGGATGATTTGCTCTTCTCAGCTGAGTGTGTGTGTGTGTGTGTGTGTATGTGTGTGTGTGTGTCTGTGGGTTCGGTTTATTTACGATTGTGCGTCGCTGTGAGATGTCTTAGTAAAACTCATCTCAAGAGTCACTGGAAATTGAGCAACAAAAAATGAAGTAATGAATTCTCTGGACTATTTTCCTTAATGACATCCATCAACGCTGAACCCATTATAAGGTGCCTTTTAAGTGGTTTACACACACACACACACACACACACACACACACACACACACACAGATAGAGAGAGAACAAGAGGAAGACAGTTAATAGTGAAGTAATGAAGAGTTACGACATAAACTCCTTATAAGCCTCTCATCGTTCATAAATCACTTAGAAAACCAATTTCATACCAAAGCTGGGAAGAAGAGAGAAGAGGAGGAGGAGGAGGAGGAGGAGGAGGAGGAGGAGGAGGAGGAGGAGGGAAGAGGGGAAGAAAAGGACCAGAAATGAACCGACACTGGAGCGGGAGGAAGGAAAGACGACTTGGTTTGAGGGGTTGAGTTTGAAAAAGTGAGAGAGAAACAGAAAGAGGCTCAGGTGTTTATAAATCAGCTCAATATGCAGCTTTGCAACCGCAAAAGGAACACTGTGCTTTTACTTTGAAGGCAACTTGCTCAATAGGAAGTGATCAGTCTGCCCCCAATGACCACTACAGACCAATGTTTATTCCAATTTGTATTAATATTATACAAGTCAAGTGTCCAAATGGCACCAAATTCCAATCTGCACTTCCTTTGGCCCTCAACACACACGCTGAGTGTGAAGCTGATGAGATGAAAGCTTCTCATGATACATCACATTCAGACAGACAGAGATTTCTGGGCCGCGGCCTTCATTTTAAACTCCTCCACAAATCACTGAGCACATTCCTCCAGACACACCCTTCCTCTCTTGAAATATCAGTTGTGGGTTGAATCCGTATCGGAGCATCTGTTTAGTTTTCTTTTGCCTCCTCCTCTGGGTCAGGGATTGCGGAGGCTGCTCTGTAAATTATTAATGAAAACTCCGATGGTGTTGCGGATGCCAGCTCTGAAGCCTACTCCAGCTTTGCAGTGTGGTGACTCATTATTTCTCCCTTGTATCCACAGATAAGCATTGTAAATTGGACAGTAAATCTGGGAGGAACACAGGCTGTGTTTGTTTTGTGTGAACACGCCACATGAGTCACGATCGCTGCCCTGGACGCGACGCCAGGTCGACTGAGTTCCTCTAGAAAACTGAGCGGAGCAAAGACTTCCTCAAATTACTTTTTGCTTTATGACACGCGTCACCGACTCAGGGAATTACAGCGGGAGCTCTTTTCTCTCCTCCAGGTAAAGTTACAATAAAATTATAATTAAAATTGTTGATGCAAAACAATGTGAAGCCTCCGTGTGTCGGCCAGTTTAATGATCGCTCCACAGTGACCACATCTACTGGACCCACAGAGGCAGCTGGACTTGAACTTATCTGACAAAACCAAACCAGCTTCCAGTCGTGATAATATTCATTCTTAAAGATACACAACATGTTCTGCTCTGGTTCAGATTCCTACATTTAAGCTTAATAAGGTTTACATCCCTTTCCTCCAATGCTGCAGCTCCTCTGTTCAGGAGGCCCCTCCCTACCAAGTCCAGTCTGCTCTGATTGGCCAGTTGGCTCACTGTGTTGTGATTGGTCCACCGTGTCAGTGCACGTAGGAAACCCACGTTGACCCCCGCTCTGGAGGGGGGGTCAACGTGGCCTTTGGAGGATTCGTAGAGCGGCTCCTCTGAATTTAAACACAGCCGATTTATCCGGCTTTGTTAGGGGGCGTGTCCCACTAGCTGCTATCGTGATGTCATCAAGATGCGTCTGTATAAACCAGACCTTGAATAGTTCTCTCAGGAGCTTCGGTGTTTCCTGGAGCTCACCACTGACTTCACCTTCACAGAAAAACCTTTAAAACCCACTAGAGAAAACATCACGTCTCCTTATAATGACTTTGACAAGTGAACTATTAAAAACGTTCCCAAGGAAAATCCTGTTTGTACCAGATGTTCCCCGAGTGAGATGGAGTGAAAGATCTGAACCTAATATTCAGATTTGTCTGTAAAAAAAACCTGCAGCAGAAGGATTCTTCCATTTCCTCCCTCATTAACACGATGGGTCTGTAGCTCAGGGTTAAACACGACAGCCGAGCGTTTATTACAACGTTTAGCAAACAGACTCGAGTCGATGCTCTTAATGGGAGCAGAGGAGGAGGAGGAGTGGAAACAGGAAATGTTGCTGAACTGGGGTGAAATATTGTTCTAATGCACCTCCCGTCGTGTGAATTAAATTTCCATTTAGGCATGAATAGAGTCAAAACTAATCTAATTTAATCTGCCCTCTCCTCTCATTTCCCCCGCTGTCTCTTCTCATCGCCACCGCTCCTCTCTCTGCTTTCATATCCTCCTCTCCTCGGCTTTTATCTCCTCTACACTCTTCACCTCTCTCCCCGGCTTTCATCTCCTTTTCTCTCCTTCCCTCCGCTGTCTCCTCAGCTACTCCACTGGTTTTTACCTCAACGGGGGTTTATTAATGAAGCAGGGGTTTATATATAGAGTGAGAAAGAGGGGAAGGCAGTGGCAAAGATAAGAAAAAGAGCGAGAGAGGGGGATAAGGCAGAGATGGAGGATGAGACAGGAAGGGCGAGAGAGGTAGGAAATGAGTGAGGCAGATGGAGAGAGGGGAGGAGAGGTGGCCGTTGGGTTTTTATAATTGGCTGCCTGTGACTCAGAGAGGATGAGTACAGTATCCCTCTACACACACACACACACACACACACACTCCCCTAACATGACATGAAACCAGCTTCCGAAGCCTCTGGGCTCTGAACATTTAAATGATCTCCATCTCCGCGGCTCACTGTGGTCCACAGATCACAGATTCAGCTTCACAGCAGCAGCCACTGTCGTTTCCTTCTGATTCACCTAATTAGACTCGCTAACAGCTTCTCCGTGGAACTCAGGGCTTCTCAACCTGCGTCTTCACTCACGCGTGGATCTTGTGAGCGTCGCGGTTCGTTCTAATAACGGAGCAGCAGCTTCAGAGTTTCTATCCACCTGCATGGAACTCTGGGAAAGTGATGCAAAGTGCAGGTGCAGAATATAAATGTCAGGCATGACAGATAAGGGGAGATTTTCTCTAATGCAATAACTCCCCATTAACATAATGTAATAATATAATAATGCTCCATTCATGCAATAAAGATTATATAAGAGGTAATTACTTTTTCTTACCTCATATGATAATTATGAATGTAATTATGGATTCATATTTTACCCGTCTTCTAACTTCTGATGCCCCGAAAACACAGAATACGACTCCTCAGTCTTTATTGGACGTTTGGTTGCGTTGGTTTAGTTCTTACGTACAAAAAGAAGGCGTCTGATGTAATCCACACATCGTCACGCTTCCTTTGTGTAATATTTGTAATTTAATACTTTCATAAGGCAGAGGATATATGTATTGCAAAATTGAAATCCGATATTTATTGTTATTTTAAATTTGCCGTCAGGATTAACTGTGAAAACACATTTTGTTCAATCAGTGTTTTGAAATTGAGTTTAACGATGTGGCTCCTCCAGGAGAAGCTGAGAGCAGCAGACAGATTTATAACTGAGAGGTGAGAAGCTAAAAAAAAACCTGAGCTGCTCTTTAATGAAAGCTGCATGCATCCGGCTCGGGCTACTAGCTGGCTGCTTGTTAAGATTCCCCGGGTTTCCACAGATATAAGTGAAACTGGCTTTTCCTATAATGGAAGAAAGCATTGGACAAATTAAACACGACACAATTCCTCGTGTTCGGGACTCGAACCGTGTTAAAGTCTCTTCCACGGGATGTTTGTGTCTTTGTCTCTGATTCCAACAGACTCTTCTCCTCTGAGTGGGACCGCTGATACTGACGCTCTCGTTTTCACTGTGCTGGAATAAAAATACGACGAATTTCCCTGTGAAGTAAAGTTAAATAAAAGTAAGAGAGAGAAACAAAACACAAGTCTTTTTTTAAACATAAAACTCTGGAGAAGATGGACTCCTCTGTGAACCAGCCAAAGAAAGTCCAGAGCCCCTCTGGAGGTTCTCACTCTGACATTGGCCTTCACACGTACATCATCTCCACAGAAACGACTGTGGCTTTACAAAGTGTCTTAAATTGATACAGATACAAAAAGATTGATTCCAGGAAGAAACAGAAATCATATTTGTACCTGAATATCAACACATTTTAAGTTCTGGGAGGTTCCTCTGGTCAGAGTCAAACCACCTGTCTGTGTTTTCCCTGCCGAGCTTCAGCTGCTGAATCTGCTGAAACAAAACCAGTTCTGTGATGAGGGTTTGAATTATTTACTGGGTCCTGACTGGTGGGAGGATTCAGCAGCTGTTTGACTCCCACACAACACCGGTGTCATGTTCACATTCTACATTCATCCCAGATTCTGTCCAGGTGGAGCCGGTGGACGAACGCCTCCTGGTGCTAATATCATAATCACTGTTGACGCTGCAGAGTGGTCCTCCTGTGTGGGAGCAGGGCTGCTGTGTTGTTTAACATCTTGTGACGTGTGTATTTGTCAGTGGGAGACGTGTGAGTCACATGGCGAGTCAATAATCCAGATTAACGGCGTGGCTTCAGGGTCAGACTCAATCAGTCACTGTTGTCTGCTGCGTCTGAGTCAGTCAAGCTTGTGATGCACAAATCTATCTGAACAACATGTTTTCATATCCCTGACTCTGATGGCTCTACATTGATTTTTTTTAACGTACGCAACATTTATTAACGTACACGGCTAACAGGTTAGCTAACAGGTTAGCCGTGGGATTTTCCTTCGTCATACGTGTGTAAAGAGGAAATGATGCAATTAACAGGCGACAAAAAGAAATATTACTTTGAATGAAATTGAGTTTCAACACTGTTGGGAACATTTTGGATGATGATGGTTTCTGTCATTTTAGGTTATCACGCTGATGTCTGTTGTTTGTGTGTTTGTGAATGTGTTTGCGTGTGTGTGTGTGTGTTTTGTTGTGTTTTTAATGCCGTTACTTAACTTGATGAAGAGGTGTGTGTCCAGGCTGTATTGCCTGGGACAGCTGTGCTGCTGGGAGTAATACAGTCGTCACGCACCATCTGCCACACACACACACACACACACACACACACACACACACACACACACACACACAATCAACTTGTTGTGATTTAAGCAAACAGGCATATTCACCACCTGGTGTGGCCCCTCAGCTACCTACTGCTGTCTCTTTTGGTTTACCTGTCTGTTACACACATACACACACACATACACAAAAACACACACATACACAAACACACACACACACACACACACCTTCATTGTGTTTCTTTCATACCCTGCAGCACCCTCCTCTCTCTCTCTATCTCTGTCACACACACCTTCTGACTTTAGTGTGTGTTGGCATTTGTGTGTTTGTGTGTGTGTGTCTCCTTCATTGAACCTATCGAGGAAGGAGTGTGTTTTAATTAGCCTGAATGCCTCCGTAGCGGCTGCTCCTAAACACTGATATAGTTCCCGGAGGAACAAACAGGTAGCGCAGTGTGCGTCTGTGTGTGTGTGTCTGTGGAGGGGCGGTTGTATCTTAGTATCTGTAAGTATGTGTGTGTGTGTGTGTGTGTTTGTGTGTTTGTGCGTGTGTGTGTGGAAGAGGAGGCAGTTGTATCTTAGCATCTGTGAGTGTGTATGTTTGTGTGTCTGATGTGTTGGAACAATGGAGAACTTAAGCAGAGATAGATGACACAGAGATGCACTAATAGGTCCACAGGGACTGCTGCTGCTTTCAGTGTGTGTGGGTGTGTGTGAGTGTGTGTCTGTGTGCATTTCACCTAATGAGCTCGACAACAGAACAACCATTTCACCTGAGTCACTGAATAAACTGACTTATGAACTGATCCAGTTGGTCTGACTGATTCAATGATTACTGAATTATTGACAGAATGGTTGCTGATCTTCTTTATTTAAATATTTTAGCTTTGACATATTTCTGTGTTTGGTTGGACAGTGGAACCATTATGGTCACATCTGACTCCACATCTGTTTGGGAGGCAGAGAGAATCCAATTAGAAGCCTCATGTTATCTGTTGTGTGTTGACTCACTTCATCTCCAGAGTCCGATTTAAATAAGGTGTTTGACGACTTATTTAAAATGAAAATCAAAAACTGCAGATTTTATTTTTTTAAACAATAAAACGAGGTTTCAGAATTTATTATCTCAAGGGTTGAAAATTCATGTATCACCAAGAATAACAACATGGAGACAAATACATATTAAACATTATGATTTCGGGTTTAATAAATCATTTGCAGCCGCAGGTTGGAACCTGCTGGTCTGCATAGAAATGTGATTTTAAAGTTTAAACACACCACTAACACAATGACTCAGCAGCACTGTACACACACACACAACAATGTGCAGGTTCAGTTTCAGTCCGGACGCTGTGATTGTGTTTCAACATGGTTTTATATGACAGTTATTATAAGTCTCAGTGAAAGCACTGGTAGATAAATATTATTTTTGGGAACATGTATGTCTTTTGTGTGTTTGTGTGTGTGTGTGTAGTTGCTGTGGACTCTGGTGGCCTGTTATTGTGTATTCATTCTGTTTGTCCTTGTTTATTCATGTGCTTCTGCCCAAGTGTGTGTCAACAGTTCAATGTGTGATTTAGTGGTTGTGTGTGTGTGTGTGTGAGAGAGTGTGTGTGTGTGTGTGTTTAGGGAAGCGATGAGGCATGTAGTATATTAGAGGATAGTTTTTCCCCCATCTCCCACTGTCACTCTGAGTGTGTCTGTGTGTGTCTGTGTGTGAATGAGTGTCTGGGAAGCTTTCCAAAATAGGATGTACCCCCTCCAATCACCAGCTGTTTACCTCAGATAGCTGCCACTAAATTTGGAGGACCACACACACACACAGACTCACACATACTCACACACACACACACACACACACACACACACTCACAGACACACTCTCTCACACACACGCTGTCACTCACTCTCTCTTCCCATCAGATTTGATAAGACGCTTTTTGGATGACACTAAGGTGGACTCATGTGAGCGTGGGATGACGTGAATGTCGGTGTGTGTATATGTGCACATGCAGTGTGTGTTTGTGTGTGTGTGTGTGTGTGTGTTGTGACAGTTCCCAATTAAGGAATAAGCAGAGAGCAGTGATCGACCGTCTGACTGACTAACTGTGTGTGTGTCTGTGTGTGTGAGTGTGTGTGTGTGTTTGCTCTAATAGCTTCTCGCTGCTCTATAAGCTAGCAGCCAGATGGCCATGTGCTGGTGGAAATTGTCCTGAACCTTGAAGGTGACAAGTTCAACAGCCCTTTCCCCGCTGAAGTGCCCTTGAGCAAGAACCCTGATCCCTCTAACGATGGCTGCCTGTGTATTCCATTGGGCTGAATACATTAGAGTTGTGTTATTTCCATATCACGTAATCATAGAGTTTGCAGCTGAGTGTGAGGAGTCATCACCTCAGAGCTCGAGAGCTGCTGCTCCGAGTGAGGGTTCGAGTCCCTCGGTGCCTGGCTCATGAGTGAGGGGGCGTTAGAGAGAGTGATTGACAGGTGGCTCTGTCAGCAGTAATGCATCCCCGGCTCTCTGGAGCCATTAAGGAAAGTTTCCAATAAATGTGCAGCATTTTTTTGTGTTTTTTCAAAATCGTAGAAAAAGCAGAGTGAACCCAGTGCACCCACAGTCCAAATAGCACTGGGAGATCATTAGTGTTGTGCTTCTCTGTGGGAGCTGCATCTCGACTGTGAGGAACAAAACAACAAGAAGAACGAAACCGTCGAGTTTCTGTTAAAAACGTTGAATTGTACATACAAACCTAATTCTAACAACAAGCCTCTGAGCTATGCACGATTTTCTGTCTGGATAAAAATGATTTATCTCCCAGCACACACCACTGTGGTTCTCTGCAGCTGGAGAAAAGGAACGAGAGCGATGACTGCTCCCCTGACAGATTTCCATTTGTCTCGTAGCAACAGCAGGAGCTCTGCTGGCTGAGTGTGGAGGAAACTGGACATCAGCACTTTGAAGAGAAGGTCATCTGCCTGCCCGCTGCAAGGAGGACCTGTGTGTGTCTGTCTGTGTGTGTCTATCTGCGTGTGTGTGTGTGTGTGTGTGTTTGCCTTTTGTCTCGTCTTTGAAACCTCTCCATTAAACCTAATGGATGAGAAGTTCGGGTCCGGAAAACGAATACAGAAGTTGCTGAAACCGGTATTCCCTCAAATGACCAGCAGGGGGTGACTCCACTGGTAGTTTCTGTAGAGATCTATGTTAATTTAGTAAATTATGATCATTTAGAGTCAAACAGATCATAAAGCACCGGATGTTTTGCGGAGTGGATACCCTCTATTTGATTGACAGCTAGTACGTCCAATAGTTGCAGGTGTACAGTCTAATTCCTCCTGAGGGCCCATGGTGACCCAACATGTTCATCATCTCCATGTTATTCATTTTGATTCATTCATCTTTCAAAAATAATGAGCTGGGTTCATGTGAACCCACTAACATGAGTTCAGACTCGACCGTGTTTCTTCTTTGAAGCTTCAGCTGTGAGCTCAGCCGTGCTTCTTGAGCTCATCATAGCATGTAAACATGCTCACGCGCTGCATGCTAACATGCTAAGTTAGCATTATGCTCACGGTACAGCTGAGCCTCGATAAGAACACGAGATCCAAACTGAGCTGGGAATCACTGCAGCTGGACCAGTAACCGCTGAGTTATTCATAATGATGAAAAACAGTGTCGACCGTGACTGATGCATTATATAAGATGGAGTGGAACATCTTAAAATGTTCATTTCTATTAATTATGCAATGTAAAAAATATGATTAGATTTGTCTTTTTAAAATTAATAATAGAACGTGAAAGTTTGATCTCTAGAAGATGTCGTGCTTTCTTCTGCCGTTATTGTATTAAAACGTTGGCCCCTGTTGTTTTGAATGTGCTAAATATATATTGGCAAAAGCTGCTCCAGAATTTGTATAAACATGAAACAGATGTAAAGTTCTCACCTGGTTTAAGACCCAAAGTAAAAAATCATTAACTCTCATTAGACTCAGTTTTCAGTGAGCAAGTCATAGATCAATGTCAGCGATGTTCCACTTTTAGCTCCGTGGCCTTGTCCGACTGTGACCCTGATCACAACACACTCCTCAGCTGGGTGTGTGTGTGTGTGTGTGTGTGTGTGTGTGTGTGTGTGTGTGTGTGTGTGTGTGTGTGTGTGTGTGTGTTTGAGTTTGTGTTTGTGTTTGTGTGAGACAGATGAAGGGAGGAGAAGGCCAGAGGGAGGAACACAACTCTCTTTCAGCATCACTTCCTGCAACATTCAGCCTCAAGGCATCACTAGACGAGACCTGAATCACAGATGGTAGAGCCAATAAATATTATAGAGGCTGGTTTACACTGTGTGTGTGTGTGTGTGTGTGTGTGTGTGTGTGTGTGTGTGTGTGTGTGTGTGTGTGTGTGTGTGTGTGTGTGTGTGTCTAGCATGGAGTTACATAACATTTAGAGTTTGAATTAGGATCGTTGATGAATGTTTTCCTGTGTAGTCAGTGAAGGACGAAGCTTCATTTTGTCTGATCACTTTTATCAGCTGGTATAAATCAACAGTGGAGGAAAATAATGGAATAAAAAAGCGATGGAGGCGTTAAAACCTCATGAAGCTTCTGTATGGCTCAATTAACCAGGGGACCACTTTAGTTTCTGCCTCATGGATCAATCCTGAAATCGGCCTGCAGAGTAAACCTTAATGTTTCACACGTGCACTAGAAGTTAATTCCTCAAAATCGTTATGATAAAGCACTTACTGGTTTTTCTTCCACACCTGCTGCAGGAGTGCCCTTCAGCAAACTGCTGAGGTTTTAATGTGGCACAGGGGCAGAAGTGGAGCTGAGTGAGAATGGAGAATAGTTTTTCAGATAAAGGTTACGGCTCAGTGGACGTTCCCTG
>NC_084962.1:19981242-19983742 GCF_949316205.1 Platichthys flesus
GAATTTTTTTTCTCTTTATAGAAAAACATTATTATTTTACATCTTCCCGGCTCCTCTGGTTCCTTGCTAGCTCGGCTGCTGCTGCTCGATTCCCCAGTGGAGCCGAGAGAGACTCGTGTTTTCCAGAGTTTTCAGACTGTTTGAAAAACATGAGGCTGGAACTGCTGCGAGAGACACTTCACCCCTGTGCTGCTTATAGATTCACTCTTTACAGTTCCACAACTCTGACTCACTGTGTGTGTGCGGGTGTGCGGGTGTGAGTGTGTGTGTCTGTAAGTGTTTATGCACAGGTATTTGTATGTCTGTGGGATCCTTTTGCATGAAATTTACTTTCTGTGCTTAATGTCGTCTTGTTCTGAGTCTAAACATATGTTTTATTGGTGTGTACTTGTGTGTGCGTGTTCGTGTATTTCTGGATATATTTATCTGGACATATCTCAAAATCTGTGGGATCATTTTTCATTTTTTATAAATCGTACTGTGCACTGAATATCCTTTTGTATTTAAAGTTTTCTGTGTTTGGTGTGTCTTAATGAGTGTAAGAGTGTGTTTGTGTGTGTGTGTGTGCATGTGAGTTCAGGTCTCGTTGATTCCAGGCAACACAACAGATGTAATGTGTTGAAGACACTGAGACTTTAAACCGGCCTCTCTGTGATCTCTCATTCTCTCCTCCACCTCTTGTGGGAAGTGGAGATCCTCTAAGCCGTCTCCCTCTCCCTCTGAATCGTGGCGTTATGTAAGTGAACCTCTCTGAACAAAGTGCAGACAGACACACACGAGTGTGTAGCAGCTCTGTGTGAGTCAGTGAACCCAGGAGAACGCTCCGCTCTGGGATTCTGGGAACAGAGAAGCAACTGGTACAAAGCAGAACTGAGCTGCTGCTGCTCTGAGGTTCAATCTGGGATATTAATACAGGGAGATACTGGTGTACTAATACTACGAGTACTGACTAGTGACTCCTGCAACATGTATCCCCATGGCATCACACTGTTAATACTGAATAAGCATGAACAAAAATATGACAGAGTACAAACACAGGTTGATTTCTCGGGATCCTATTGGACGCTTGTTTCCTCAGTCTGTGCCGAGGTCAGTGATTCGCTCTGCTCCGTCTGCAGCCGCCACGAAAACCACCTCGCCAGGCGGAATCGATCTGCGAGAGGAAGTGAAGCTCAGCATCACACGGAGGAGCTGGAGGTTTCACTGACAGCAGCAGCATGGTCCGTCAGCTGTCGTGTAAGAGACGTAAACACAAGCCGGACTTCAGACGTGACACTTTCCCTTTTGTCATCCAGTTATTTCGACTCAGGGTGGATCCTCCAGACGTCAGGAAGTTGAGTCGTTGATGATATTCAATAAAGTTGCTGCGTTCTCACATAATGATGCAGTGCACATGCACCACGCAGGGAAATAAGAGTAATGACACCAGGGGCTCTCGCTCCGTGTAATATCCCCAGATTATGCAGAGAAATGGAAACTCTTCTTCCATGCATCTCATTTGTTATTTATGTCGTGCATGTGCAAACATTTTTTGATATTCTTACCACTTATTCCTCACTGAATATTTTAACATATGCACAGAATATTTCCACATCCTGTTATTAGGTCCCAGAGGAGAATGTGTTTGACGCTCTGCTGGTTTGTTAGAGCCTTTTATTTTGGAAATCAACAAATCTTCAAACCTAAACAACAGAAGCTTTTAGAGTTATAACAGGATTTAGGTTGTTTGTGTTTTTAGTTTCATGAGCTGAGGAGACAGATTGTGTTTCCTGTGAGTTGGTGCATCATGAATCAAAGTTAAGATTTTGAACATGTTCACGTGCTGCACTTCTTTTTATTGCATCGTGTTGATTCATACAAGCAGAAATGAAATAAACTCAACTGCAGCAGAAACCAGTGAACACTGGTCACTGCTTCTTCTCGTGTTCACTCGCTAAACTTTACGGAGGATTAAACCTGCTTCAATTAAAACAGTTGAATCTACTGAAACTATTCATTTGAGCTATTCATTCATTGGAGTCATCGACTTGGAAATGTTCCTAATGGAATTTTTCAGTAACAGAAGAAATGAGGCATTATCAAGCGTCCCTGGCCGTCCCTCTTTTTCCTCCTCTTTTCTTCGGTGCGATCAGAGGAAGAGAAATCCCTTTGCTCCCTCATTCACCAGTGCGTTGTGTGTGTGTGTGTGTGAATAAATATGTAAATGGCTGATGCCCAACCAGCCAAAACTAGGCCATCGTCTCCTCTGTGAACACCTGAATAGAAGCCAGACAGAGAGAGAGAGAGAGAGAGAGAGAGAGAGAGAGAGAGAGAGAGAGAGAGAGAGAGAGAGAGAGAGAGAGAGAGAGAGAGAGAGAGAGAGAGAGAGAGAGAGAGAGAGAGAGAGAGAGAGAGAGAGAGAGAGAGAGAGAGAGGCCAGAGGTGAAAAGCTTTACCAAAATATCTCAGTCCAACAGACACGCTGCGACTCTGCTCAGACTAAACTGACATTGTTCCGTAT
>NC_084962.1:19988742-20148742 GCF_949316205.1 Platichthys flesus
GTCTTTAAGTTTGATATCGGCAGGTTGTCACACACACACACACACACACACACACATACAACAAAAACAGACACACACAGACACCTCCAGGTTTTGGCCTCGGTTCAGCTCATTATAGTGAGTCAGTCAGCAGGGACGTCTCCTGACCATCACAGAGGACACTGTGTGTGTGTGTCTCTCTCTGTGTGTGTGTGTGTGTGTCTGTGTGTGTGTGTGTGTGTCTCTCTCTCTCTGTCAATGTGTGTGTCTGTGTCCTCCCCTTCGGCCCTTCTCAAAGCTCTGCAGTTTTCAACCAATTAAAAGACAATCTGTCTCCCTGGGCGCTCTGCTCCTATTGGCTCTGGCCCCCGTGTGTGTGTGTCAGTGTGTGTGTGTGTGTGTGTGTGTGTGTGTGTGTGTGTTAGTGTAACCGGTGCTTTTATTTGACAGGAAAACCTTTTCAAAATGAAAAAAGTTACCTCCTGTTTTCTCTTTGTTTTTCCGTCCCTGAGCCGTCGACTCTACGTCTCAGGACACACCCTCATGAAGACGCTTCTCTAGACAAAGAGGAAGTTGAATTATGAAAACTTTATGAATCGAAAGAATTATAATGCAAAGATTAATAATTGATCTTGTTTTCCTGACATAATGACCCAGCTGGATTCTCATTACGCTGAATTCAGTGTCTTCAATCATCATCAGATCCAACCACGTGCTCAGTGTGACAGACTCACACCAACGCTCACTTTGTTCTTGCTGCAGTTTCCTCTTTCATGTTGTTTCTTTAAGGCAGAAACACTTTGTGTAACTTGAGAAGTTAACTGAGCTGGAACAGATCAGTTGACTTTTACACTCTGTGAATTAGTCACTGAATCCCGAGGAGGCAGCTGACGACAACAATCAGTCAACAGAGTCACAACAGAGGAGACTGGACATGAAATGGACAGAAATGTCTTTATGGAGCTAAACAGGGTGTTTCCCAAGTATCTGTGATATTCATGTATGACCTCTGACCCCTTCTCGTTGTGGAGGAGTCAGAGGTCAGGATCAGGAAGTGTTGCTGCCTTGCTCGAGGAGATTTATTGGATGATCCTGAACTCCTGCAGGTTTTGGCTCATTAGCTCCAAATTGTTTGTAATCTACAGTCGTCCTGACCCAAAGCAAACCCTCAACTCCATATGGATTTTCCCACCTGCAGTCATGCAGCAGTAGTTCAGGCTTCAAGCGAAACGTGTGGATGATTTCAGTTGTTTGAGATTCGCTATCCGTTGTCGTGAAAGTCTGTAATGATTTAATGCTGTTTCTATAGAAGTATATGATTTATGCATTAGATATTGTGTGATTGACAGCTAGCACCGTCCAATGGGTGCAGATGTAAGTGGGCGCGAAGTGTCCTCAGGCTCCTCCCCCCTCTCCTCAAAATATGGTTTCTTCTTGTTTAAAAAAAACAAGATGGCGCTCGACACAATGTTGAACTGAGGCTGTAAAACGACGGCTCAAAAGATCTCAGTGTGAGTCCTCTGTCGGTCGATCACATGAGAACATGAATGAATCATCATTGTCCCAAGAACAGAACAACGGCTGTGAGATATCTTTTTAGAGGCTGCTGTCGTGCCCTTGAGCAAAGCATTTAATCCGCAGCCAGCAGCAGATGTGACTGTGTGATAATGTATCGAGCAGAGAAAACGCCTCATCATCATCGTTAAGGCTGAACACTTCTGAAAAATGGCAAACTGCTTATTCTCCGATCTTCACTGGATCTGAGCTGAAAAAAAAAGTTGACAGAAGATTTTGAGTCGTCTGAAACGTGAGAGGATCTGAAAGATATTCAGTCGAGGACGCGACTTTACAATCTGATTGAAACAGTCAGTTTCCAAGCAGCAGTGGAGAGAAGCTTCAATGGGCCGATAACGATAAGTTTTCTTTTACTGTGTAATAAGGTTTTGCTCCAGAGACTATGAAACACTGAAAGTGTATTGAATGCATAAAACCGCATCATAAAAGGGTTTAATTCAGGTTCTTCTTGCACTTTGCAGGCAGAACTTTAATAAGTTTGATTTCTGAGACAATGACGGGCACTTTGAAAGCTTTCATCTCCCGATCAAAGAGTTTCGTTCAGAGGGAGAGAGCCCGGCCGTGTCGATATTTAATCAAGCTCTGATCTGGAGAATTGATCTTATTTCTCTATGCCAGAGATAAGCAGGTGGAGAGAGAGTTCTTTGGTTGTGTATTTGTTGAGTTTGTTTGGTTGCTGCATGTGTGTGTGTCTGTGTGTTTATGTGAAACAGCCTCCGGAGCTGCAGAGGATCTATTGTTACAGACACATGAACGAATTTACAGACTGAATTACTTCTTACTCTTTTCAAATCTTAAAATACATTTTCGCTAAAGTTGCACACCAGGTGACAAGTATTAACTTTTTTAAATTGTTCATTAACAGACATTTTTAGGGACGATGACCTGTGAGATTTCTCCAGTTTGGGTGATTGGCTCCACCAAGGAGGTTATGTTTTCACCCCTGTGTTTGTGTTATGAAGTAATGTTGCACAAAAACTACAGCATGGATTTCCACGAGACTTTCAGGGAAGAAACCAGTAATTACTGGTGTGGCTCCAGATCAGATGTGAGAATCCAGGAATAGTTTTTAACGTTGTGAGATGGGACCTTTTCACATTTTCACAATGAATAATTAATGTTAATGTCATTTTATAGATATTAAAGTCATTCCACAGCCACGTTTGTGCAAAGTCTCAAGTACCTGGATTCTCATCTAATTAGCCGCTCGGTCTGTGACCCGGCCAACCAGCCGTCCTGCTCTGCTCAGCAGTCGTTGGGTGGGAGCGTAGAAATGCAGCTTCTAGATCAGCACCAGCTCAGCACTTTCTGCTTCAGCGGACCTGAAAACGCAGAGTAAAGAGCTCGGGTCACTTCCCCTGCAACTGATCACTCAGGATTTAGTAGGAAGTGGTCGTTAGGTAGATTTATAATCTTTGGTTTTTGCTGCAGTCGTGTCCGAGGCCAATCTTGGACTCTGCTTGTTCTACCTCCATCTTCATCTCCTTCCTGCTCGCTCAGATTGACAGGTGTAATGAGACAGGAGTATGTACAGATCATCAGTGATAACACTGTTTATTGAATGTTGCATTATTATCTGATCATGTTGTACTGTTCATACAGCACCACAGTGTCATCAGGCTGTAATCATATTATAGATTGTTGTAGATTAGCTTTGATTAAACTGTGTTTAATGTGGACCAACTGGTTTTTTGATCCCAGTGCCGCTCTGTGGATCAACAGTGATGAGACAGTGTTGACTGGCTGCAGATTTACAGTGTCATACATCACCGGTGATGAGACAGAAGAGAAGAGAACAGGACGTATCGAGGGGCTGAATCAGGATTTCTCTCCAACAACAGATTCTGTGGATCTGCTGTGAAAGGTTTTCTGTCAGAGAAAGATTTAAGATGAAAGGGAAAAAGTCCTGTCGACCATTTAACAATAAAATAACTATTGCTGCATATTTAAAAAAATCATGGGTTAGGGTTAGGGTTAGGGAATGTGGAGGTGGTGTAATGAGTTCCTCCAGTGAGGTGGAGGATGGAAGAAGTCAGTTGACCAATCAGGCAGAGCGAGGGAGCTGAAGGGAGCTCGGTCAAAATAAAAAAATAAAAAGAGTAAGATTTGTGCCCAGAGCAAAGTGTAGTATTGCAGAACAGTAGAAATTAATTTGACTTCTCACCTGTAGGGAACGGAGTCGGTTAAAAAAAACTAAACAATTCAGCGAGTGATTTACAACAGGAATAAAAAAAAAGAGAAGGGAGGGAAGAGGTTTGTTTTCACATGAAGCGACCGAGCAGAACGAACTCACAACAGAGGAAAGCTTCACTTCTCAGGTGTAAACAAATCCCTGAACCCTGGACAGCAGGAGGAAGGAGCCTTAAAGGGGGGGGGGGGGGGGGGGGGGGGGGGGGGAGTGAAACGTGCTTTAACAGCTGGAGCCTGAGAGATTTGGTCTGTGTGATGTTCAGTGGTTTTGTGATTAAGATTTCAGATTCAAACAAAAAGAACAAAATGACTGAGATGTGACTGAGGCTGTTTCAGGACCATGGACAGCTCAAGTTCTCTGGTTGTCCGACATGTGAACTTTATTCTGCTTGTTCGCTGAGTTTTAAATTAGCTATAAAACATATTGGCTATAAAACAAATACTTTACCTTTGAATTATTCATTAATTAAAAAACCAGCACTCTAATTCTACCTAAGTGTTTTTTTTATTATTATTTTGAAGCAGAGGGTTTTATGTTGCCATCATTTAGAGCTCTACATGGATAAATCACGATTTTCATATTATGGGACAAAAATGGCCCGTCACAGTTTTTCCCGGCGCCTCAGTCACTCCGTCCTGACACTGACGCTCCATCAGAGCTGAGAGGAGTTTCAGTCCGAGACAAAGAAGGTGGATGAGCGACTTTTCCATCTCCAGAGAAATGAGCAGTGGGACGTTTTCCACACTATCAGTTACAGAATTGATTACAGAGAGAAATAACAGCAGCAGTTTAAAGCAAGAGGTGGAGACATTGATCTGTTTCACACACAGCTCTGATCCCCATGTTTCTCCTTCACCGCTCCTCATCCTGCACATTGAGGATATGTCTCTGTAAGTCATCGTTCTTTCAGAATCACTTAAAATCAACTTCTTCAACCTCGATGAGGCTCAAACACGCGGCCCTGGATGTCTCCCAGCTGCACCTGCTTCATGCAGGAGGCCTGGTAGCCCGGCTAGCGAGCTAATTGACTGTCCGTCCATCTGTCCGTCCTCTAAACCGCTCATCCTGCTCGGGGCCGAGTGGAGCTGGACGCTGCCTCAGCACCAGCTTGGCAGGAAGTGGGAGACGTGCCGGAGAGGTTTCCAGTCTCAGCAGTTCACGAGACACAAAGTCGATCCGACCAATCAGCTGCTCTGTTCATCTCAGGTCTTTTGATGCCAAATGTTGTAACCTGAGGTCCTCGGTGAAGGATTTATTAGAGCAGGGCCCAACTCTTTGAAACTGGCTCCTCTTTCTAATCCAACTTTAAAGTTACATCTTAGTTTGAAAAGGTTTTTTCTCAGGACTTCAGATCTGAATTCACCTTTTTAACTTTTAATGTAGAAGGTTTTTATTCAGTCTCTGACGTGTAACTGGCTATTGGAATCATTTTAGATTTTTTCTGTAACATTTTAATGTCTGCTCTATAATGTGAAGAGATCTGCAACATATCATATTGAAATTATAAAATCTGACCAAAGTGTGACCGTCTGCATGGATGGTAAAAACTGTAGGGAAGATGGCGTCGCTCACAGCTAAGTTAGAGTCATTATGAGAAGTTCTAATTCTTCTAAACGTGGAGCTGCGGTCGTGCACGCGGAGCAGAGATGCTCGTGGTTACGGTTCTTTGCACTCGTACCATGTGTTTATTTGCTTTAGATGAGGGATGGATGTTTCTGGTCGGATGGTTGTAGCCGCTGCTTCTGAAGAGCTGACCTGCACCTTGTCCGACAGTCCAGTGGGACATCAATACTCTCTTTGTCTTTCTGAAAAACAACGTGGGTATGTTGGCAGCTTTATGTCCTCGCCGCCTCGCTGTGCTGTGAGCGGTAGCGGCAGCGGCTCCGGTGGGAATCGAACCCCTCACCCAGCATCAGCACCCATTTAGCAGCAGCATCGTCCACTGCCAGCGAGCAGCGTTAAACTCCCACCGGGCCCACACGCAGCTGTGGGGACTCTCTCTCGCAGCACTCTGGTTGAAAAGTGCTCTCCAAATGGCAGCTGTGGGTAATGACCCCCCCCCTCCCCCCCCCCCCCTAAAAAAAAAATGTCTCCCCTAAAATTGATATATAGAAAGTTGGCCACGAGCGGTGCAGATATAGAGCGGCTGTTCTGTGGCAGCCGACTGTGGTATTGTCGCCGTTGATAATATTTCCTGTGAGCTGGAGATAGCTGTTCCCTCCACATGCCTGAGGGGGGAGGGGGGGGGGGGGGGTAAGCCTCATCGCTAGTGGCCTGTGAACCAGAGAAGGGGTGGGGGGGAGTTGTACAGAGAGAAACATAGATTGTGTTCATCCATACCTGTCTTGCTCACTGTAAAATAGATGGATGGATAGATTAGGAAAGACAGAGGGACGGAGAGAGAGATGAAGGGAATAAAAAGAGACGTCAGGAACGACGGAGGACAAACGATGGATCTCTGCTCTGATTGATTCACTGAACGCTTTAATGTGAACTAATGAGATAAATACTCTTATTTGCTTTCCGCTCCGTCGCCTCATTTCTCTTTTTCTTTTACCCCCTCCCCCCATCCTCTGCCCCTTGTTCCTCCCTTTCATTTATTTGACCCCCCCCCCCCCAGCACCACCACACACACCTTTCCTCCCTCCCTCCATCTCATCCATCAATCCATTCATCCATCTCCTCTGATCGGCCCTCGACTCCACGGAGAGAGAGAGACTTAGAATCAGGGTTATTTGTCTCCCTTACTAGCCTGCCATCTCTCTCTCTCTCTCTCTCTCTCTCTCTCTCTCTCTCTCCCTCCCTCCTTTATTATCCCTCACTCTTTCATCTCGCTTCACCTCCTCCTCCCTCCCAGCATCCATCACTCCTCCTGATGGGGTCCGGTGCTTCGGAGACTCATAAGTTTTCTCCACACCTCCTCCTCAGGCATTATGCACCCTTGCTCCTCTTATCCCCTCATCCCTCGCTCCCCTCGTCACTCTCACCTCCTCCTTTTGGTCCTGTCTCAATCAACCAGTGTCCCGTCCTTTCCTCCCTCCTCTTATATTCTATTCATTTCTCTCTTCTCTTTCTGCGTTTTACCTTTCTCACTCAATTTCTTTTTAGTTTCATCCCTTGTTCTTGATAATCCCTCTCCCCTTCCATTTCTTTGTTCATTACCCCCCCACCCACATTCTTTATTCTGCTTCAGTCCTTCTCCTTCCTCCCTCATTCAACACTGTATATTTCCCTTTTCACTGTATATTCATCCCTCTGTCCTTGTCTCTTCACCTCCTCTGTATGCCTTCATCTCCCTTGTTCATTTTCATTCATCCTCTGTAAATATCATCTCCCCTCATCCATTTTTTAATCCTGCCCTCGCTCACCTCCTCACGCTCTTCTTTCTCCTTCCCTTCCTCCTCTCTTTTGTTCTGCTTCCCTTTCCTCCCGTCTCTTTCCCCTCCTCCTCAATTTCCTCTCCCTGATCCCCTGCTCCCTTTCCTCTCCTCTTTCCCACACTCACTCCTGCTCCCTCTCTCCGTCTGCACCTTCATTCCGAGCGAGTGATGAACGCTCAGGTTATTGAAATAAAACGGAGCAGAACAAAATGTGTTTTCTCATTTTCTTCCCGTAAAAGTTATGAATTTTTTATGTTTCAATCTTCCTCTTTAATGAAACTGTTTTTTTTGAGGCAACATGTTTCACATTTTCATAAGAGGAATTTGAGCTGACATTTTCAATATGTTGTTTCATATGGTGTGCTGCATGCTTAATGGGTTCATGACCAGCTGTGTGTGTGTGTGTGTGTGTGGGTGTGTGTGTTGGCATTTACTTGTCGGCCTCCTGTATATTGTTCACATGCACATGCATTTCTTTTTTGCTGTATATTAATGTTTGTGGTTTTTTAAGACTCTTTTTCTTGTGTTGCTTTCTTTCTCCTCAGTGTATTGAACCGAACTCCGGTTCATCTCATCCATGAAATCATCCTGGTGGACGACTTCAGCATCGACGGTGAGACACAGACACAAACACACAAACACACACACACACATGGACACACACACGCACCCACACTCTTCCAGGTCAGAGATAACAGAGATGAGACATCGATACCAGGTCAGAGGGATGAATGTGTCCAGCTGGGTCCACAGGCTCAGGATCACAATGGAGATGAGAAAACACCTTCATTCTGGGTCAAAGGGAGAAACTGGATCTGTGTGAACGTCCAGCAGAGACGTCCACAGATACTCAGAGTCCAGGGGAAGTTTAGATATTCTAAATATTCAAAATATAAGATACAAGTTATAAAAGCAGAATCTACACGTAGAAGACACAGGAAAAAACGTGTTTATGTGAATAAGAGTGAATGCTCCAGAGCTTCCTCCTCCTGAGTTCATGTGAAAATGACCAGGACGGATTTCCATGAAACTTGGTGGAAGGATTTTGTATCGGTCTGGAGAGAGAACCCATTAAATTGTGGTGCAGATCCAAGAAATGTTTTTTACTTAAACATTGCAAGATAAGACGTTTTTGAATAAAAATGTTTAATCAGGCTTATGAGTGGGTCATCATTTATTTTCTACCTCAGCTCCTCTCAAGAGTTTCCTTTCATACAGTGGAGAAGGAGCAGCCTTCTCCTCCGGGTCGAAGGTCTCTGATGGAGCTTTTCAGTCGTTCATTCAGGGCCACGTCACTTTGACACCGTGCGACACAAGATTTCTTTGGTGTGGTTTCATTCGGTTCTTTTCATCTTTTCAGCTCATAAACACTTGTTTTGAATCCTGTTTTAATATTAATTTATTTTTGGTAAATGATTCATATCCCAGCAGTGGTTTCTGCCTCTTTTCATTTTTGACAGTTTCAACCAGAGCACGTTTTCAACATGTACTACAGCTTTATTTTTAAAGCAATGCAAAAATCCAGCGGGGAGCACACAGCCGGCTGCTCAGCAACTAAACAACATGTCGGAGCCGTCAAACTGAAACCTGTCGTCCTGCTGCTGCCGAGCGGTTTAACAAGCTGATCATTTCCCTGCACAGTTTTAGAGAAAATTATAAAATCATCACCCAGAACGTGAGATTCTGTTTTATATTATTCTTTTATTCCTTTTGCTTGATACTGTTCTTCTTTTCCAGAAAGTGACTGTCAGCTTCTCATCAAACTGCCCAAGGTCAAATGTCTCCGCAACAACAAGAGAGAAGGTATGTGTGTGTTTGTTTGTGTGTGTAGATGTATGTGTGTGGGCGCTGTGTTTGTGCTATAGGTGTGAATTTGATTGTTTGTTTACTAATGAGAATTAACATTTGCATTTTCAGCGCGTACATTTGCATTTTTTATTATCCATACTTTGCTTGTTTGCATTTCTGCATTCCTGCATACATTTGTGTGTGAGTGTGTGTGTGTGTGTGTGTGTGTGTGTGTTTGTGTGTACTCATTGGTTGAGCTGGATTTGAAACATGTTCTTATTTTGAGCTGCAAGGGAAATGGACACAGAGGAATCGTCCAATCAAAACTTGGTGTTACACACAGCCTCTACATGTTACTCACACTTTAGTGGCACAACCGTATGACCCCATTTTCAGGTTCAGTATCGTACCCATGGATGCTTTAGCATGAGGACTAGAGGGGCTGGGGATCGAACCACTACCCGCATTTCCTCCTGAGCCACAGCCGATACATTAAATCAGAGAAGCTTTAAAAAATCCGGCTGTTTAATTAAAAAGTGATGAAAGCGGCAGTTCATCGTAAAACAGGAGGAGCTGAAGAGAAACCATCCTCCACGGAAACAGAAATACCTGAAACCAAAATACCCCAAACCACAACCTGCGTAACAGCAGCCACATGTCTCAATACGTGGAGTGTGGAGCTTCACCGCTTCAATCACACTGATGTTGTGTCTCAGATTAACGGCTGACGAGTCGCGCTTCAGTGTACGCTTGTCATTTCTCTATGAAATCCATTTGGAGCTGCTGCCACGCTCTTAAATTTAGAAATGTGAGTGAAAGCAAAAAACAAATCGACTTGACAGCTCGACAATGTGACGGAGTCGTGAGCGTTCTGGGAACGAAAACGTTTCACGGAGCAGAAAAGGCTTTGGAAAGATTAAGCTCCTCAGCAGATGATCCTGGTTGAATGTTCAGGATCAGGAGTTCAACACAAAGATGAAGGAGGAACGTGTTTATTTTTGTTCGTTAATTTGACCTGATGCACCCAGTGATTGGTTTGTGATGCTTCCTCTTTATAGAACTGACATACACTCTTATTATTATTATTATTAAAAGAACATGAAATGAGGATTAGTTGAAACCTAATTCTTCAGTATGATATGTGACCTGTATCTGGTTTGTCTTTTGTCAGATGTGAAATAGATTTCCAGCTTTTCAGAAGCAGTTGCTTTACTTTCTTGCTGCTGCTTTGTCTTGTACAATAAGAATAAACTCTATATTTAAGACTGAGGACAAAGGATTAACTTTACCTATATAATTATGAAGAAAGAATTGGACCCCAGGAGAGTTCAAATCAATAAGAAGTGACAGAAATGACCACTTTCTATAAAGCTCTCCCTCTGAAAGCTGCATGTTGCACCTGAGATGTAATTTCCTTCCAGACGCTGAACCCGCTGTGACCGAGTCCGTGACGGCTCTGGAAGAAAAGCAGCGTGTTGGAGCCACTTAGTCCTCGTTCATACCTTTTTATATAACACACAGTACAAGACATTTCAGATTATTCAGAGTTGAAAATATTCTCCTGTTCAGGGTGAACGTTCCACTCTGAACTGACCTGGGCTCAGTGGTCCTGCGGTCACCGGGTCTCGAGCAGAGAACACTGAAAAGCTTCTGACGCTGGTCGTCGTCTCGGCCGAGAGCTTTTTAAACCTCCTCGTCTTTTAGACTCCTTCCCCTCTCTCTCTCTCTCTCTCTCTCTCTCTTTGTATAACTACAGCAACACTTGTCCTACATAATGTCACTGATGGATTTCATTATCGCGCACTCGCGTCGTTCACACACACACAAACTGACACACACCCACACGCACGGGTCATCCGTTTGGCTTGTTAACAGTTTACGGCTTCAGGCCTCGTGACTTGGTCGTGTGTTTAATGCTCATAAAAACTCACCAGGCGTCTCACGGTGTCTGTGCTCGGTCACAAACGTTCACATGTTCGATCCTGTGTAAAGAATTTATGAGCAACACTTTCTGATTGTGTTCTTATCATAGAATCACCTGCTTTCAGACATTTTTATTATAAATGTTACGTTTTAGTCATGAGACCTGTTTGAAGGATCTGTCTGTGGGTCGGGGGGGGTGCATATCCCATGATGCATTGCGCTGCTCTGACAGCTCTTTACAGCGGGAGTGGCGGCAGACGGAGAGGTGACACCTTCGACAGAATTCATTTTCAAATCAAACTTTTCAATCAAGCTTTTCCATTCTTGGCTCTGTTGCTAGGTGATGGCTGACCAGAGCACCACAAAGACCAGTTCCTCTGTGTGGTGGAATATTGTGATGTCCACAGTGTGCAGAGACTTGGCATCACTCACCAACTGGGCGTGTGTGTGTGTGTGTGTGTGTGTGTGTGTGTGTGTAACACCAGTAGCCCGCCTGTGATTTCCCTCAGCAGCACAGTGGGATTCATCTCAGATACTTCCTGTTAGTCTCCATCTCCTCTGTGAGTCCTGGTTGGAACATCTCCAGCTCGGGTGGTTCCTCTCCTCCTCGAGGTCTTCACTGATCTGTGCATCTTGTGCAGAACATTCTGAGCGTACAGATCAGCAGCCGAGGAGAGGACTGTTAGTTTCACTACAAAAAGCTTAAAAGACACATTCTGCTTCTCCAGTGTTTAAAGGTTTATTATTAAAAATCCAAAACTCTGTGAAGTGAGCTCCCCCCCCCCCCCCACAGAAAACACTGAAGCTCCAGCCGCAGACACTGTTTCCTGAATATTACAGCATTTAAGCTTTTTTAAAAAAAAAACACAATAAAGTATGCATTAGTTTTCACACTTCAAAGTGCTTAAACAATATTTAGAAACCTTTCTCAAACCTGTGGAGGAGGAACTGGAGTCCCATCAGACGTACCAGAGAGAGAGAGAGAGAGAGAGGTTAACAGTGTGTGGTCTGAAGTGAAGCCTCCAGCTTCACTTCAGACTTCAGGTTGTTTCCGGTCGAGCGAGGGCCGAGCGAGGTGTCCTCACTGTTAAGGTCGAACGCAGCTGTGATTGGTGGAGATAGTTATCAAGTTATCAGTGCAGATTAACACTGTCCCCTGTACACAGCCCGTCCTGCAGCGTGTCTCTGTGTGTGTCTGTGTGTGTGTGTGTGTGTGTGTCTGTGTGTCCATCCATCCAGAAAATAAAGCCTTATTGAGGATGAAATGGGATTTTTAATTGGCTGAG
This sequence comes from Platichthys flesus, assembly GCF_949316205.1. Classification (NCBI taxonomy): domain Eukaryota; kingdom Metazoa; phylum Chordata; class Actinopteri; order Pleuronectiformes; family Pleuronectidae; genus Platichthys; species Platichthys flesus. Next base: position 20,000,865 of record NC_084962.1, read on the forward strand.
CCTTGGCCTAACGCGGCCGCATGAAACTTCACGGCCCCTCGTACAATGTCACCGACACACACACACACACACACACACACACACTCACAATGGACACAATGCACAGTCACTATACACACACACACACACACACACACACACACACACACACACTATGTCTTCATGTCAGGGAGTATTGATTAGACCATTTAGTCCAAATGGAAGAGAACACTGGCCCTCATCAGGGAGACCTCCCTAACAGGCTCATTTACACACACACAGTTTCTTTCTGCAACACAACTGCAATCAGCTGACACACACATTTACTGTCTCTGACACTAACCTCCACTCCCATCCAACACACACACACACACACACACACACACCTCGTAGGACAGACCCACACATGCAGAGTGTGATGGGCCTGTTAAAAGGTTGTGTCCATGTCTGACAGGGCCTTTAAGAGCCCTGCGTCGATCCCCCCCCCCCCCCCTCCCTTTGCTGACTGACTGAGGGGGAGAGTGAGGAGGGGGAGAGGCAGAGTCAATGTGTCGAGCAAGGCACTAACACTGCCGAGGTTCAGGGTTCCACCGCCTGCAAACCTTCTCCGTCTCCTTGTGGACGAACACGGCTTCACCGCCGCAGGCCGACACACAGCATGTGTGTGTCTGGAAGACGGCGGCTGCGAGTGTGTGTAACCGATAGTCACAGCTCGTGAGCGTGAAAGTTGATTTACATAACGTCTTATCCGATCTGCCGCCCTGAGAGGAATCTATTTCAGCAGGCAGAGGGGGAGATTTGAATTCAGCTGCATGTGTGTCAGCCTGGAAGTGGACTTTCATGTCCCATGGGCAAATATGGAGGAGACCCTCGACTTCACTTCCTGGAGATGTCATGGAGGCACAACTGATGGAGGCGCAGGGGGTTCAACCGACAGTCCAGACGAAGTGAACTCTGTAGTCCTCTCAGGGATCATCAGGAGCGTCATGGAACCCACACACGTGTCTGTCTGTGTTCAGGTCTGATCCGGTCCAGAGTGCGAGGGGCCGACGCTGCCAGGGCCGGGGTCCTCACCTTCCTGGACAGTCACTGTGAGGTGAACAAGGACTGGCTGCCTCCGCTGCTGCAGAGGATCAAACAGGTGACCTCCAGCATGTGTGTGTGTCTGTGTGTGTGCGTGAGTGTGTCTGTTTCTGTCTGTTTCTGTGTGTGTCTGTGTGTGTGTCTGTGTGTGTCTGTGTGTGTGTCTTTATGTGTGATGACAGTGGTCGAGGTGAACTATCCCCATGAGAGAAAATAGCTGTCGCTCTGATTGCCTCTCATTAAGAAATAAGTGCTGCACTCTCTCCTTCACCCCTCGGCTCGCCTCCTTCTCTTGTTTCGTCTCCTCACCTCCTCCCCCTTCTCTCTTTTTACCACTCGTCACTTCATCCTCCTCTTTCTCACCTCGCCCTCCTCCTGTCCTTACCTCCCCGCTCCTCTTTTTGTCTCTGCTCACACGTCCTCTGTCTGTCCTCCAGTGTCATCGCCTCCTCTCCTCTTTTCTAATCACGTCTCACCTCATCTTTTCTCCTCTTTCCCTCCATGTCACCTCTATATCTCCCATCTCTTCCAATTCCCCCTGCTCTCTTCTTTGCTCTCCCCCTCCCACCTGCTGTCAGCTTCCTTCTCCTCACCACTTCTCCTCAATAACCTTCTACACCTCCTTTCTTTCTCCCTCCTTTCACACCATCTTTCTCTGATTTCATCCCCCTTTTCCTCTGCCAATCCCTTCATTTTCTCAGCTGTCGCCTCCTGCTCCGATGCATCAAGTCAACAGTTGTTTCTGATGATATTAAAGACCTGTGATCTCCATCAGCACAGCAGCGATCAATAAGTAAAACCACCACGGAGCCGGTGTGTGTGTGTGCGTGTGTCTGTGTGCGTCTGTGAGGGTGAGTGAGTCATTTGTCACTGTCTGTACGCTCACTTTATAGTCATATATTTAGATTTAAATGTATGAGGTATTGATCCAGGTAAACAAACACACACACACACAGCACACACACACACACACACACACAGCACACACACACACACACACACACACACACACACACACACACACACACACACACACTGTTATGAAGCTGTCTCCTACCATGAAAACAACTTTATTAATCCCACTGGGGGCCATTCATCCTGAAGAGCTTTTACAAATACAACACACACAAACAGATGCAAGGGAGCTAAATGAGGGTTTAGGATAAATACTAAATGAATAACAAAGTTAATGACAATACAAAGTTATGGCTAAACAAAGATAAACAAGGGTGTAATAATCGATGCACCATTTACAAGACAGATTGCAGAAGGATTAATGATTTTTTTGAAGCGCAGCATTAAGTTGGATTTACAAAGTCAAATACAACCACGTGGGATACGTTGTGTTAGCAACTTTTAAATGTTCTATTTATTGTACGATCGGACAAATGAAGAAATCTTCTTGTGTTTCTATTATCGTGATGAATAATTCACCGGTCTAAGTTTTAATTTTATTGATTTAGTTTGAAGTTCGGCAAAATATCTAAATGTTAAACCCATTGTTGTAACAATATAAATAACTCCAGCTACACTGCATTTTCTTCAGGTCTATATTTTACCATTTCAGGAAGGCAGTGGCGCTCTGGCTCATACACCGTGCACGCTCTCCATGCACGCTCTCCGTGCACGCTCTCCGTGCACGCTCTCCGTGCTCCCTCTCTGCTCCTGTAATTGGTCTGTTCCCCGTTTCTTTATTGGTTGAATGAGGTTGGAGATTCTGCAGGTGAAAGTCTTTTCTCTGCTAATCCACGAGGGCACAATATTCTTATCGGTGTTAAAACATGAAGCGTATCACTTACTCACTGAAGCAACCTTAATCATGTTTCCCAGGAAAGATATTCACATATGAGGAATACACCTGAAGACACTGATTCACTGTTCATTGTTGGGTTTTTACCAAATGTTCAGTTTATACATATACTAGTTGGTAAATGGACTATATTTATATATACTTTATATACTTGACATCCTCTCAATGCCTCAATCTATATCTCCCTCCATCAGTCCTGCAAACGAATGTCTGTCAGTGACACCGGATGTTTCCCGTCGCTCCTCCTCCTCATTCAATGTTGTCTTTTCAGAATTAGGGTGGGGGTGATGGTGGGGGGGGAGGGGGGGTAAAAACAACAACATAAGAAATGGCTGAAATTAAGAAATCGTTCCCAAGCGATTTGAGAATAACATTCATCCAATTAAACCGTAATGTGGCGGACGCCTCGCCCGGAGTGCAGCTCACTGTCATTACCCTAACAGCCATTAAAGCAGAGCAGTGCTTTGTAATGTGGCCGGAGCTGCAGAGGGAAGCAGTCTGCGTCCCCTTGTACTGACCCTGCAGCTAATGGTCCAGAACCGCTCCACCTGCTCCGGAATATCACCGGCTGAAGACGCATCCAGCCATTTGGCCAAACTAATAGAGGGACGCTCCATGATTTAGCAGGGAGCTCAGGTCTGGAACTTGTGTGTGTGTGTGTGTGTGTGTGTGTTGTACTTTTATTCTTGTAACGAGCAAATGGTGCCGTCGAGGTGGAATATGAGGGGGAATCAAGTTCAGACCTTTTGCCAGTTGGGTAAATGCTACGGGTTCTATTTAAGGCTTAAAGAGGTAATAACCAAGCTAAATCCACGAGAGTCATGTGGCCTCATGGATGATTAAACAAGGCTGAGGGATTGTGGGTATTTTGTGTCTGGGACACTGCGGCTCCTCGATCGTTACTGCTCCGACTCGATAGTTACATGGTTTCGAACAATGGGAGGAAGAGGAGATACGTCAGAATCAGCAAACCAGTAAATGTTGGAGTCGTTCCTCTCGCCCCCTTTTGTCTGTGCAGGTTCCATAAGTTAGTTAAAATCCAACTTTAAACCATTAATCTATGAACATGTGATGTTTGAACATGTTGGTCAGCTGATCAGCCTCCAGTCTCCCTGATCTTACCAGTTGTTGGAGTTCTGGTTTAAACAGGGAACAAAAGACGGTCTCTCTCTAAAGACACTTTAATGTTAAACCCACTGTTAATACCAGAACATCTAATATCTCCTGCAGCTGTTTCCCTTGAGACCCCCCCCCCACACACACACCTGAACCCCCCACATGTAACGACTCTGTATTCACTGTATTATCCAGCTTTTCGTGCCTCGTCTTGATTAATTCTGCTTTCATCAGTGTTTCCTATTTTCACATGGCTCCATGGTCTGACATGAATGTGAGGAAAGTGAATAAAAGGGAACTGAAGTAGAGCAGAGGTCACTCTCTCCTCACTTGATGTGCCATGTGCTTGATTGCTGTTGAATTACTTAAATTCCTTTTAATGTGCTTCAGTGTAATGACCTTGGAATATACAATCACACACATGTGCACACACACACACACAGGAATGAACATCTCATCTAGTGGAACCTAATCTGATCTGCTCACAGGAACACGCTCTTATTTTTCATTTTCTTTAGAACCCTTTTATTCATCTCTGTGTGTTTGTGTGTTTGTGTGTTTGTGTGTCTGTGTGTTTGTGTGTTTGTGTGCAGGACCCAACCCGTGTGGTCAGCCCGGTCATCGACATCATCAACATGGACACGTTTGCCTACGTGGCGGCCTCGGCTGATCTCCGTGGAGGTATGGAAATGCTTTCTTTCCGTTTACAGTCTGGGAAATAAAAAATGGCTCTGAGGCAAATTCCAGGGTTTTTTGATGACGGAGCAGAAGCCCAGAGGGTCTCTCCTCTGAAGAAGCTCTTCAAGACCAGTTCATGAACCTTCTCTCTCTCTGTGAACGTCAGGAAGCTTTTGAAGTCTATGAAAAATCTACCTTCAGGATCCCAGAGGGACTCGAGCAGTTTCCCTTTTTGAATAGGATTTTATCTTTGATGCAGAAAGAAACATGAAACCTATATGTGTGCAATGTTACATTAATATGCATCACAACTTTGTAAGAGCAGCAAATCTCACTCAGGGATCCAACCAGATTTTAAGCGTATAAATTATAATATCAAATTGTAGATTAAAAAAATGCTATCACAGGAACAAGTAGTAGGTAGGTTGTAGCCTGGGTCGGCCCAGTGGTGGCCCAGTGTCGGCCCAGTGTCGTCCCTGTGGTAGTCCAGTGTCGTCCCAGTGTCGGCCCAGTGTCGGCTCAATGTCGGCCCAGTGTCGTCCCTGTGGTAGTCCAGTGTCGGCCCAGTGTCGGCCCTGTGGTGGTCCAGTGTCAGCCCAGTGTCGGCCCTGTGGTGGTCCAGTGTCGTCCCAGTGGCGGCCCTGTGGTAGTCCAGTGTCGTCCCAGTGTCGTCCCTGTGGTAGTCCAGTGTCAGCCCAGTGTCGTCCCTGTGGTGGTCCAGTGTCGTCCCAGTGTCGGCCCTGTGGTGGCCCAGTGTCGGCCCAGTGTCGTCCCTGTGGTAGTCCAGTGTCGTCCCAGTGTCGGCCCTGTGGTAGTCCAGTGTCAGCCCAGTGTCGGCTCAATGTCGGCCCAGTGTCGTCCCTGTGGTGGTCCAGTGTCGTCCCAGTGTCGGCCCTGTGGTGGTCCAGTGTCAGCCCAGTGTCGTCCCAGTGGCGGCCCTGTGGTGGCCCAGTGTCGTCTGGGACTGGCTCCAGCTCCCCTCAGGCCTTCTTATTATAAATGGTCCAGATAATGAATGGATGCTGAAGAGCCCAGAAATCTCTACCAGCAGCGGAAGTGGAGGACGCAGGTTTTGTCACTGTCTGATTCGGTGTTGTAGGACGACACACAGCCATGTTCTCCACCTCCATCATCCCTCGCTCCTTCTGAAGCCAATCTCCCCGAAGAGCCTCCTCATCCCTCTCTCTTTCCATTAGCCTGTCTTCTTCCAATCTTCTTCTCTTGGTAACAGCCGTCTGCCAATCAATGCTGATAATAGCCCTGTCCACCACACACACACACACACACACGCACACACACACACACCTACTCACACACACACACACACACGCACACACGCACACACACACGGGAATCGATGGTGATAGTTGGGCTCACAAAGGACGTTTTAATTATAGATGAAGCCGTCGCTCATAATATAAAAAAGAGATTGGTATAAAATGGACCTTCATTGATCCACACACACACATACAGACACACACACACACAGACACACACACACAAACACACACAGACACACACTGATGGGGGAGGGGACTCCATGACCGGTCTTGTGCTGAATCAGCAAACGCACACGTTTACTCACATCAACGCAGACAAATCGATGATTTTATTGACACAGAAAGTAAAAGACAGAAATCCACTGAAGCAACGTGACAAGGACTTAGAGACAATATCATCGGCCGATATCGATCCATCACGGATACATTGGAATTGACGTAAAGCCGATTGAATATGAAAACTCATAAATACAAACATAACCTGATGAGGAGGAAAATGCTTTGTTACCAGATTTAGCTACCGGCCTGTTTCTCTGCTCGCTGACTCGGCTGTGAGCGGAGTATCGTTAAACCATCAATCTCTATAAGCCAACGACCGACCGATAGAACAAACTGCCGCCTAATAAAAGAATCATGTTCAATAATTCAATATTGATCAGGCTCTACACTAAATGTACAATTTGTAAAAGGCTACTTTACTGATTAGTTAAAAACATGTTCTGTCTTGTTTCTCACTCGGTGTTTAACTGGATGAGATGAGGTCTCTGCACTTTGCAGTATTGTCTGTAAATATAATATAAACATGTGTTTATTGGTTATTGTTTGTTGTTTTTCTCTCAGGTTTTGATTGGAGTCTCCATTTCAAGTGGGAGCAGCTGTCGCCGGAGCAACGGGCTCGTCGGCTCGACCCGACTCAGCCGATCAAGTAATTCACACATTCACACTCCCCCGTACACATGTGTGCAACAACAATACACACACGTGTAAACACAAGCATATGATGGTGTGTTCACATCCTGACCCCAGAGCTCGTTAACCGTAGATCAACACACAGACTCAACAACACGTGTGGAGGGAAGTGGAAACAGAGGAGTTTGTGTTCAGGTTTTAAAAACACTGGAAAACTACGGCAACACAATCTGCTCATGTGCATTTAGACGCTTTCTGACATGACAACCTCCTCCTCCTCCAAACCGCTCTATCCTCAAGTTATAGAAAGTTAAACAAATAATTAACGACTTGACAGAAAAAGTTTGGCGTGGGCGTCTGACCCCCGATCTTCACTTCCCGATCTCAAGCTCGAGTGGAGCGTTTTAATTGGTGCTGAATGTGGTTCAGTGTCTCGGTGTTCGTGAGGCTGGTGCTCGATGTGGAAAGTGCAGATCTCTGCTGCGTCTGCAGGGAAATAAAACTGCTTCACTTTTTATTCCAAGTATAAACTGTGGACTGCAAACAGGTGCACACACACTGTGATGTCGTGGCCTGAAGAAAACACAATATATGATCAACATGCAACATAAAGCCAGAGCAAATAATTCAATACTGGATCACAGAGAGGATCAATAATAAAAGCATCAACCACAGGAAATCCTGTTTTCTGTGTTGGTTCGTTTCAGAGGACGTGAGTCATCACCGCTCAAATGATAAACGAGGAAGATTCTTCTGTGACAAACACTTTGACCCGTTTCTGCTGCAGCGCCGAAAACTTAATTCACTGCAAGTTTACACAAAACTAAATCATCAGGGCCTGAGTCATTGGCTCCGGAGAGAGGAACAAACAAACAAGGCTCAGGAGCCACAGACACACACACACACACACACACACACACACACACACACACACACACACACTCACCCTTGTGTACTGTTCCTTCTTCATAAATCAGATTGGTGGCAGGAACCCAGATTTACTGCTGTGCCAAGTTGTGTCTTGGTGCATGTTATTTTAGTGGAGGCAGAATGTTTAGCACTCACAGGTGTGTGTCTGTGTGTGTGTGTGTGTCTGTGTGTGTGTGTGTGTCTCAGACGCACATGAGGAGAGATGGAGTGTGGCTTATTAATTATGACGGCCCATCTCTACCTGGATGTCAGTTTGCTGCTTCTGTCTGTGTCATGTCAACCTGCGGATGATGGACTGAGTCACTGTGTCCGTCTGTGGACTCACACACACACACACACACACACACACACACACACACGCGCACACACACACACCACACCACACCACACACAGACACACACACACAAACCATACTTAATGACCAAATAAGTTGATTCATATCAAGATATCATTTTAATGTAGATAAGTGGAGAGCATGTTTTTGCAGATGTCCTCTCCTTCTACCTTCATGATTCTTTGAAATGTTGTTGACAAACGTCTCGACATCGTCACTGAGCACTGCACTGTACCTCTGTGGCTGCAGGGGGCGCTGTTGCTCAACACGGGTACTTGAGAAAGATTTGTAAGTTTGTGATTATGCATCATGATGGTCAAATATGTCAAAGCTCAGATTTTAACTGGGACCTCTGCTGTGATGATAAAATGGAATTCAAAGCCCAGGCTCATTTTGTGTAGAGTTGTTGTGTCTGAAGATTCTGTGAGACCGATGTTGTAACTGTCCTCGTGGATCCGTCCTCACAAACACATGTAATCACACACACACAGAAAAGTGCACCAGCCTCGTCTGCTTCTGTTTATTTGTTTGTTTCTGCGGTTTAATTTATTTCTCATTTCCTGAGACACACACATGCTCCACAATCAACACAAGTATAACGTTTTACACATACACACGTACACACACTTATATTCCTGTAAACACACAGGACAAATTGAGCTTGAAAAAGGTTTATTTGCCTCAACCCACATACACACAGATACACACAGACACACACAGACACATACACACAGACCCACACAGACACACACACAGACACACACAGGGCTATTTGCAGGTGGTGGCAGCAGGATAATTGTTGATAAACAGGATATTTGATGACGTGTGCTGACGGCCTTCAGCTATTCACTCGTCACATTGTCCAGATCATGATTCACCCTGTGTGTGTGTGTGTGTGTGTGTGTGTCTGCATGTGTGTGTGAGTGTGAGAGTGTGAGAAGCAGCAAAATACCAAGCTCTTTTCTATTGTTGGAAACACAAAGGGACAAAAGAGTTGAGAGCTTCTTTTTTCTGCTTCGATCAGATTCAGTCTGACTTTGGATCGATTTAAACATCGGGGAGAAAACGAGTTTCATGAAATTAAACAAGTTCTTACATCCTTAAATTCAAATGCACCAAATTTCACACACTCAGATATTGTCGTCCACACAACTCCGGAGTTTTAGAGCCGATGCAACTGAGAGGTTGATTTGTGTGTCTTAGTCTGGACGAGCAGAAACTGAGAAGTTTGGACACAATGATTCGTCAGGTTCCTGTCACATGACCTCCTTCCAGAAGAAACACAACACGGACCGACAATTACAACTCGATGTCTGAACAGCTGCTCAGTTAAATTCTGTATTTCACGATGATACATCTGCTCCAGTGTGTGTACGTGAGTGGACGAGGTCGTTTGATTTTTGGAGCTTCGTAAATAACCAGGAGAGAACATCTTCTGTTTTTAGATCTGCGTTTGAGCCGGAGGACGTTTCCACCTTTTAATCAGACGTGTGAGTTTGAAGCTGAAATTAGTCGTGTCTCATATTCACGTCAGATCGGTTTGATCAGGAGGAGAATTCAAACCCACACGAATCCCAGTGTCCTCAGATAACCTCACCTGCCTGAACACATCCCTCACCCGTCTCTCTCTCTCTCTCCCTGACAGGACGCCCATCATCGCAGGTGGGCTCTTTGTGATTGACAGGTCCTGGTTCAATCACCTCGGCAAGTACGACACCGCCATGGACATCTGGGGCGGAGAGAACTTCGGTGAGTCATCCCCCGACCGGATAGAGCAGCTACTGGTGCAGCTACTGGTCCCACTGGTCTGATAAAGAAACGAAACGAGAGATCGGAGCAGATGATTCGATCTTTTAAAAAATACGATACCGTGAGAGAGTTTAATGTTCTGCAACATCTGGTTCCCCTGCTGCTACCTGCAGTCATCTGAAGGGTGTATGTGTGTGTGTGGGTGTGTCGAAGTGTGTCGATGTCTGTGTGTGTGTGTGTGTGTGTTTGTGTGTGTGTGTGTGTTGGTTTGCTGATTGCTGCATCGCTGCTTTTTGTAGATCAATGAAAGTCTAACCTCACTTTTCCCCTCTCTCTCTGAGACACACACACACAGACAGACACGCACACACACACACACACACACACACACACACACACTCATTCGCTGTGTGTCAAGTTGCTGTTAGTCTCTCCGGCTCTCGTCTCAGTATCTCAGCATCTCACTGACTTTGCTCGTCCTCCTTTCTTCTCTCTGGTGTTTGATCTTCCATCTCTCCTCTTCCCCATTAAAACGTGCTGGTGCTCTCGTTTTCACTTCCTCTCTCTCTCTCTCTCTCTCTCTCTCTCTCTCTCTCTCTCTCTGTCTCTCTCTCTGTTTCTCTCTCTCCCTCTCTCTCTCTCTCTCTCCATCGCAGTCGCTGTAAAACTTCTCGTTCTTCGGAGAAACTCAGACAACAGCAACTTTATGAATCAAAACTAACACACACATGGTGAAGTTGATTGTTGTGTACTTGTTGCTGAGCTCATGTCAGTGTAAACAGGCCTTACAAACACACACAGTGCATGTGAAGTTACCACAGACACACACACCAAATTAAACCAATCGGAGTCCATCAGTGGCTCATCACATATTCAGATGTTTTCCACACACAGAACCAACAAGTCTAAGGGTGTTTGTGTGTGTGTGTGTGTGTGTGTGTGTGTGTGTGTGTGTGTGTGTGTGTGTGTGCAGAGATCTCGTTCCGGGTGTGGCAGTGTGGTGGCAGCCTGGAGATCCTCCCCTGCAGCCGAGTGGGTCACGTCTTCAGGAAGAAACATCCGTACGTCTTCCCCGAGGGAAACGCCAACACCTACATCAAGTAGGTCCTCTCCTCGTCCTCACAGCTGCTGACCACCACTCATAATCCAGAGGAGAACAGCTGTTGTGTTGAGTTTCAAACCACAGTGTGTTGTTGTTGTTACATGTAGCGTCTGTGGGTATCTTTAGTTTTTACCTACAGGCTGACTTAGGGTTGTTTCCCTGATGTAAGATTCCTCTGACCCGTGCGTCGCAGCCGCCGAACGCCGCTCACATCGTTGTTAAAGTGGATTTACAGCTGCCTGGGAGCCTTTGAGCTGCGGGGACAATATTATCCTATTAGCGTAAGCTGCATTCTGTTCTCTGCTCCTTTTCACTCAGTTCAAACAGAGGGATGTTTACAGGCAGTCCAATAATCCATTAACGGGACTAATGTGCTCACACTGCATGTGAATTGATCTGGTATAAATAGATTCATCAAGGCTACAATGAGGAAGCTGCTTCCGTCCAGATTATGATATCAAGAGCACTGTCACCATCCTGGTCTCTGTAAACCACACTGTGTGGTTCACCGGGGGGGAAACAGGAGGAGGCGGATTCCAGAGGATCCAGAGCGACATGTTTTCTTATTAAAACCACCACAAGGGAGTTTCACTTGGACTCGAGGATGAAGTGACCAGTGACCTCAAGAGACTGGGGACTGAAGCTGCACTGGTCTGAGGAGACAAGCGACCCCGAAGCTGTTTGTCGAGTTGTTTTTTTAAAACACAATTGTAGGAAGAAGGGGAGCACAGGAGTCCAGGTGTAGGAAACGATCATTTACCCTCTAATCATCTCCAACACGTCTTACCTCCTTTATGTATTAAAGCCAAATCCATTAATGACCACTATTGTTTTTTTGGGACATTCCAACACATTGGCACCATATGTTGTTAGCATTGTTAGCACAGAGGCTAACCTCTTGTTTCGTTACTTTGGGAGATGGAGCAGAAAGAAATGACGGGTCCGGCGCTGCAGCCAAACGGCTCATTTAAACTTTTTGTGTCGACCACATAATCCAAACCAACACTTCTTTTATTTATTTTTTAAGCCGATCTGTTGAGCCGCTCATTTCGCCCCCTGTTGGCCGTTACAGAGGCAACATCTGTCCCCCCGGAAGACGACTTTGTGTCCCGACATCCTGATGTTTGCAGCCGGCGCTGATCTCACAAAACAAAGCCGCTCTTTTCTGCTCGCCTGTTGCTGCTCAATCAGCTGGAGGCTCGGCGTCGGCAGGCTCGGGTCTGAATACGCAAAATAAAAAGAGCGGCTTAATAAAACGATTACCAAGATTATGATGCGGCTTGCTGCTGTGACCTTGTGTGTGTGTGTGTGTGTTAGTGTGTGCGCGCGTAGGGAGTGAGGTTTTAATTGTAAGACTGCTCATATCCTCTCTCTCTCTCTCTCTCTCTCTCTCTCTCTCTCTCTCTCTCTCTCTCTCTCTCTCTCTCGTCCCCTTTCATTGAACCGCCACAGCCAGTGTGTGTAATGCCTCTAATGGAGGGTTTCTGTCATTTCCATGGGAGAGTTCACAGCTCAGAGAAACTCAGCTAATGGCTAATTACTACAGAGAAGGAGAACGAGGGGGAAACAGTAACTGGGGATAAGAGATGGAGAAAGTGTGTGTTACTCCTCATGCACTGTTTTTACACCTGACACAAACGTGTTCAATATAATCAGGATCAGTGTGTATCTGGAAATACGAGTGTTAAAGGAGACATGTGACATTTCAGTGGTTTGTGAATGCAAACATTTTCAGCAGTGGAACTCATGTGTATGTTTGTTTGTGTGTGTGTGTGTGTCTGTGTGTGTGTGTGTGTGTGTGTGTGTTTACAGGAACACACGTCGCACAGCTGAAGTGTGGATGGACGACTTCCGACTCTTTTACTACTCTGCTCGGCCTGCAGCTCGAGGGAAATCCTACGGAGAGTAAGAGAAAACACACACACATACACACACACACACACACACACACACACACTCTATAGCTGCTTGCAGAGGTGCACTGAGCAGATCCTCTATATTTTGACCAGAGGACATGCATGTGTGATCCTAGACGTCTGAGTGGAGCCTCTGGGTTATCTGCAACCAGCCTCTTAACATTATAATAGGATGAACTGCAGGGTACGACTCGGGGACATGATGCCTCTAACCATCACATCTCACAGTTGAACAGCTTGTCTGACGTCCCCGTTTGCTGCTGAGATGTTCAGGTGTCCTCCTAAACCTGCTCACGTCACTGCCGGTTGTTTGAAGCCCTTGAGCACAAAGAGCAGTGAACCTGAATGAAAGGGTTCAACTCGTAGCTCTGTGTTTTCCCCGTGAAGGGAGGCGACTCCCTACAATGTGATTAATGTGAGACACAGACGGCACGGAGCTTAAAGCCGACAGCTTTGCCTAAATGTCAGAATTTATCAGTCCGACTCAGGTAAACACTGACATTTAAACACGGCTTTAAGGTCTCAGCTGCGTTCACTTCACACGTCTCCATTGTTCTCCCTTGCTGAACGCTGGGGCTGTTGTCGGTTATTTCAAGGTTTAGTGGAAAATGTTTCTGATTGTTGTGTTTTTAATCTGAAGCCTTTTACTTCACGGAGCTAATGTTTGTGTTTGTGTGATCGTGTGTGTGTCGCTAGTGTCCACGGACGAGTGGAGCTCCGCAAGAAGCTCAAGTGCAAATCCTTTAAGTGGTACCTGGACAACGTTTACCCTGAGCTCAAGTAAGTGTGTGTGTGTGTCTGTGTGTGTTTGTGTGTTTAACATCATGAGGTAGGGTGTCTATTCCGGAGAACAATTCATTGATATGACTGAAAAAAATCAGCCATGTTCAGAAGATTGATATTCATTTGTATTATTTTCTATTTAACTATATGAGTCACACATAACATTTTCTAGTTGCAAGAATAATAATATCTTCCCTGAAAAGCTCGTACCGGCCGACTGATTGTCAAATTTCTAAGAATAAAAGATTCATGAAGCATTTGGAGATGAAATATCACAACAGGAAACAAACACAGGAACAGAAAATAAGGATGAAACAACGAGTTCTATTTGAAACATCAGACCTGACGGTGACTCTTTCCCAGTTCACGTACGCTGCTACACAAACATGCCAATACAAAAACCTTTAAGACACATAAGCTCTTTCATTTAAATGCTTCATCTTCACCTCAACACACACACTCACTCTTAAATACCCATTTATCCACTGGAGGCAGGATTTAATCCCCAAGAATGGAATTAACAGTCTTGCTCTCGGGGGAAGACGGACCTGACCCTTAAAACGCAGAATAACCTTTAACGGGTTATTAAAACAGAGAGAGATAGCAGATTGAATTAATGCTACAGGGCTTAAGCCCGAGTTTATGGCACCGGCCGTGAATTAAACAAGACTGAGAAAGTTTATCAAAGAGGAAGATTGGAGGAGAAACTTTCTGAAGTAATGAGTTCAGAGAATTGTGGTCTTCAGTGGATTTGTTAAAGGTGCAGTTCGCCATCTTTGAAAGTACAGATGAATCAAATTAACGGTGATCGTGATAATAAGGTGAAGATGATTGAGCCTCATCTCAGTCTTTAAGAGACGACCGGATTTCATCTAAACCCTGAAGCTTCCACACGTGATAAACGTGGCTTTGAAGATCAAAGCACCTCTTGGAAAATAAGCGCTTCACTTGTTTTTTATTTATGAACAATTTTTATAATTCAGTTTACAGCTCAAAGAATGAACCTGATCTTAAACTGCTGTGTCGTGTTTCCTCCGTCAGGGTTCCAGACGACTCGGACTCTCGGTCCGGACCAATCAGACAGAGGCAGAACTGTCTGGAGTCTCGAAGGCTGGAGGGACAGGAGCCGCCCGTCCTCACGCTGGCGCCCTGCATCGGAACAGAGGGGGTCCCCGCCATCAACCAGGTGGGTCCACCAGCAGAGTCAACCAGTGCTTCTATGGGAAACTGGCAGGGAACACGTGAATGTTGTTGTGTTTTGTTGCCACACAAAAACAACACAATGGATTTAACTTGGGTGGAAGGATGTGACCCTCTTCATTGGTGTTCGGGGTCGTGGTAACTCTGCTTCACTCCTCTTCCTCACTACTACACACCCCTGAGTGTGACTGTGTGTGTGTGTGATGATCTGTTACGATGGAGGAGGAGATATGGTTCACCTGACTTCACCTCCTCCCACTGGCTGTCTCCCTGTGGTCATTAGTGGATGTTAATACATTTCCTACGAGAGTCTGCAAAGGAAAATATAATAACGTTACAACTGTGTGTGTGTGTGTGTATTTATGTATGTGTGTGTGTCAGTGATTGACAGGCAGGGTGTTACAGTTGTGAGCAGGTCCATGTGTGTACACTGTTTCTGTACTTGTGTTTGTCCAGTTATCTTTTCGTTGTGAGTACGTCCGACCTGCTCTCACTGGTTTTCTCCCTGTGTGTGTGTGTGTGTCTGTATTTGTGTGTCTGTGTGTGTGTGTTAGTGTGTGCACGCTCTGCCTTCTCTCAGCCATAATTAATACCCGCAGGATTCTCATTATTCCGAGTGCAGAGCGAGTGCGGAGGCTGTGATCCGCTCTAACAAGCAGCGAGCGAACATGTCAGCTGCTGAAATGCCTTCAGGCTGGAGAGGCCTGCCTGTGACTGGAAGGTCGCTAGTTCAAATCCCTTAACTCTCAGTGCAAGTGTGAGTGAGAAACTCCCCCTTGTCGACCACTGTAGGAGGACGAGTCCCCGGAGGAAGCTCTCGATCCTGTTTGTTCACGTTCTGAGGCTTTGGTCTGAAGTGGGAATGTTTTTCAACTCAGAAGAATTCATTTTTCAGTTTCTTCTTTGAAAAGTGAGAAAAGCTGATTCCTCTGATGTTTGCAAACAACGAAGTAAATGAGAATCTGCATTGGATGAAAATATGAATTCTTCTTATGAATGATGTTTCAGGGTTTTCCATCCATATGTTTGCTTTCCTGGGAACATGATGTCTCAGAAGCTCTATATGGAATCTTTTTCAAATGTGGTTTAAAGGTTCGATTGGGCTTCATTAGGGATTTCTGTCTGGAGCCGCCATTTTGCACCGACACTCACATAGCGAGAGAAATCCGTCGTAGAATTAAAAAGACCAATTTGTGAACCCGCCGCTGCAGAAAGCCGAGCAGTCATCTGGGATTCAGATGTATTCTGCTGGTCCGTTAACAGGAGGTTTCACAGGGTTTAAGGTTTGACGTCCGTGTACAGCAGAGCAGAAACGAGAGTGACGGGTGTGAAGCTGAGCCTCAGAAACATCTGCTCACATTTCAGCCCCAGAGTGAACGAGCAGGCGTGAAGCTGCGGTTGTGTCATTTCTGCAGCTCGGTTAACTTCTCTTGCTTGAAGCCTTCAGCTGTCAAACTGAACCAAAGTGCAGTTTTTAACCTTTAATTCATCGACTTGTGTATTTCATTTCTGCTCACATCTGTCATGTATCTCGAGCCGTGTTCACCTGAAGGCCTCGGCGCTCAGGTGAGACGTGTGCATGTAAACCAGCCCAACCTGACGAGGCTCCAGCGGAGACGAGACGAATCGCTCTACAGCACCAATTAACCTCCAGTGTCATCCTCTCGGCTGCAGCTCAATAAATCAATCACACGGTGAAACGAACCTGCAGCACCGAGATGTTCCCGATAAGAGTCAGAGCTGCTTCAATAACACCTCCCACTGTCACATCCCCAATTACCAGCTTTAAATAAGATGTGAATATAGAATAATGTGAATATAGAGCTCAACAGGCAAAGAGACGACTTCTCATTAACTTTGTAACAACATTAACCAGTGTGTGTTTGTTTCCTGCAGACATTTCGTGTTTCTACGTGTTTGTTGAACTGATTCTTTGATTTCAGTTCTTGACATTTTACTTTTGACTGCACATAAACTAAATCGGTTAACCAGCTTTTATCTCAAGTTTCCAGAGACTTGAGACAGAAGGTGTGAGGCTACGTCAGCGTCCTCCTTTAAAACGCTTTAAAAATTATATTTTATAAAATGGCTTTCAATTCACACACACACACACACACATGGATCCTGTTTGCTACCATAATAAAACAGACCCAGTTCCACTTCTCTCTGCTGGTGTTGGTTTGTTTTGCTCCTATCGGCTCATTTATAAATCAGGATGCCATTACTTTGAACTTTGACCGCCTGAGAGACCCTGTGTGTGTGTGTGTGTGTGTGTGTTTGTATGTGTGTGTTTGTGTGTGTGTGTGCGTGCATCACCTACAACTCTGCTTCAGACTGAAATAGCTAACACATGAATATTTGAATGTGGAGGACCAGATCTTTTTTACTGTCAGAGTTATGAATTCAGATCAGCAGCACGGAGCTGCTTAAATGTTTTAGAGGTTAGTTATTGGTGTATAAGACCATGTTAGACAGTTGTTTTTCTCTTTTTTATTTTGGGAATCTGTTCTCCTACAATAACAGTTCTACTCCAACCGACTCTAGGTGTCATATTATATAATAATGCAGATGATTTGATCACTGGCCCTTATCTGTAGTTTGTATTAGGGAATCAGAGTTATCACAGCCCCTCCATGTCTGAAGCAGCTTTTACTGCAATTATACTTCACCTGAATGTCACTTTTCTTCACTGTCTCTGCCTCTTTTTCATCTTCATCACCTCTTTTCACAAAAAACAAAAACAAGGCAGCTCTGCAAAATGTGTATTTTCAAAACGCTCTACACAGACAAACAGCTTTAACAGTGAAACGATGAGAAGATGAAGATAAACGATTGACTCTGTCCTGCTCTCTGTCTGCAGGAGTGGGTGTACACTCACGGGCAGCAGATCCGTCAGCAGCAGCACTGTCTGTCTCTGTCCACCACCTTCCCCGCCTCCCAGGTCCTGCTGCTGCCCTGCAACATGGCCGACGGCAAGCAGGTCTGTACTGCACACGCACACACACACACACACACACACACAGCCCGACAGGTGGTGTGTACCTGCAGGCGAGTCACTGCCATACATCATATGGCTGATAATTTAATCTAAATGTTAATTAATCTAAAGCTAAATTTATCTAGAGATGATTGACACACACACACACACACACACGTTCATGCTGCAGGGGCAGATGCTTGACACTTTTTTGGACAGGCAGGTTCAAATAACGCACACACACACACACACACACACACACTTGTCACTACCTGACCACTGGGCTCCTTGACGGCGTCCCAGAAGCCCCTGCAGCAGAGAACAACCTGACAACCAATAAATCACTTGAGAGAGAGAGAGAGAGAGACAGAGAGAGAGAGAGAGAGAGAGAGAGAGAGAGAGGCACAGGTGGAAAAGCGAATCGAGGACGAGGGAGGGAAGGAAGGGTAGAAAACGGTGAGAGAGGTAGAGGAAGATTAGCTCATTACACCTCACCAACTGTTCAGTCAACGTGGACAAATGTGCTTAGTGTGTGTGTCTGTGTGACTGATTATGTGGATGTGATCACACATGAAAACAGTCCTCACGTGTGTGTGTGTGTCTGTGTGTGTGTGTTGCTGTTTGTGATTCACTGGGTTTTTGTCATTGCTGTTATTATGCTTTCAGGATCTGTGAGTCATCTGTGACAGGTGGGAACGATGAAGAGGCCAGAAAGAAAGAGAGAGAGAGAGAGAGAGAGAGAGTGAGAGAGAGGGAAACTTAAATAAAGAGAGAGAAGATGATAAAGAGGAAGACGATGAGAGGATTAACAGTAAAAAGATGGAAGGAAATAATGACGAAAGATGGGTTATGAAAATGTCGTAACCTTGAATTCTTCCAGTTTCATGTCCGTCACGTGTTAAACACAAACGCAGGAGGTTCATTTTATAAATCAAGATCATTTAGATTCAAATAGACAATAAAGCACCGCATGCATGGGGGGGGCATCGTGATTGACAGCAGGTACCGTCCGGCTGTGGCTTCCACTGGTCGAGATATTTTCATCCCTCAACAATATGGTATCATCTAAAACGACAGAGCTGGAGGTGCAGTAGAATTAGGGTTAGGTCAAGGGTTAGGGTTAGGGTTAGGTCAAGGGTTAGAGTTAGGGTTAGGCATTTAGTTTGGGTGGTTAGTGTGAGGGGCTAGTTAATGCATTATGCCAATGAGTGTCCTCACTAAGACAGCTGTACAAACGTGTGTGTGTGTCAGAAGGTAGGAAGCAGAGCGATGACGGATAATTAGAACGAAGAGTCACTGGAGAAACAGCCCAGAGCCGACTGGTAGAGAGACACCGAGACCAGCAGAGAGAGAGACAGAGAGAGAGAGAGAGAGAGAGACCGAGACCAGCAGTGAGAGAGAGAGAGAGAGACACCGAGACCAGCAGAGAGAGCGAGACACCGAGACCAGCAGAGAGAGAGAGAGAGAGAGACACCGAGAACAGCAGAGAGAGAGAGAGAGAGAGAGAGAGAGAGAGAGAGAGAGAGAAAGAGAGAGAGAGAGAGAGACACAGAGACCAGCAGAGAGAGCGAGAGACCGAGACCAGCAGAGAGAGAGAGAGACACCGAGACACCGAGACCAGCAGTGAGAGAGAGAGAGAGAGAGAGACCGAGACCAGCAGTGAGAGAGAGAGAGAAAGAGAGAAGAGGAAATGCAGAGTGAGGTTAAATTAAGGAGATAGAGAGAGAGATGGGGACGAGCGAAAGTGGTGGAGACAGAACTTAACAGAACATGACAGAGAGAGAGAGAGAGGGGGGAGAGGGGATGGTGTTGAGGAGGGGAAGAGAATGAGGGAGTGAAATCAAATAAAAAGTTATAAAGATGTTTTGTTAATTTCTTTTTAGTAATTTCTTATCATTTTTCACTCACCATTAGTTCATGTTTGGACCTGATGAACGTTGTGTGTCCACGAGGACGGTTCAGTTTTCATCGTTAACACAATCAACAGAAACTTTACTCTGCTCCATTTTCTGAACAAGTTAAAGTCCCTTCAAGTGACTGTACTTTATTTTGAAAATGTCCGTCCACATGTTGCTGCTCTTCTTCCTGCTCTGGGGTCTTTATCCAGAGTTTTACTTTTTGTTTACATCTGCCTGTCTGCTGCTGCATCAGTACACGTCTCTATAGATCGGGTTGAAAGAGGAGCCTCCTTCATGAGGACGTATTTCCCAGCTGATGGCTCGTCTCACTCTAACATGTGACTCCGGCTCGATGCCTCTTCAGCCAAAGAACGAGTCAAATCCAGAAGTCAGGGCTCAGAAGTCGTGAAATGTTGATGCACCCTCAAACCCCAGAGGAGGAGGTTTCAGGTCTGATGTGTGATCACCCTGCAGTGACCGCAGCCTGAGCCCCAGTGCATCCTGGGATAAACTCCTGTAACCCCCCCCCCCCAATTATGCAAATTTAATGTAAATGTAAAGACAGGTGTTATTCTCACTGCAGCCGTCGGTAACGAGGTGAATGCTAATTGATTTACTTTTAATTATCCCTGCGTCTTTTTTTTTTCCAATTAAAAAGCTCCACATCCCATCGCTACACATGAGTGTGTCGTCTCCACAATGCAGACGCAGACCCACAATGCAGTTCTCTGCCTGTGTGTGTGTGTGTGTGTGTGTGCTCTTACAAGGTCTTAAGAGATCAAGATCCACCAACATGACGGCGACACGCCTCAGAGGCTCAGCAAACACAACATGGCCGCTCCCTGCCGACATGCACACAAACACACCCGTACACACACAAGCTCAAATTACAGACACACACTTACACAAAGACGCACTCAGATAGTGTGTTTGTTCCTCTCTCTCTCCTCCTTTATCTGTCAAGCTGCTCCCTCTCTCTGAAGACTGGGTTTCAGACCCACAGCTTGATAAAAGCCTCTTTTCACATCTGATCATATCTGCGGCTTTGTTTTCCAGCTATGAATCATGCACGAGCCGACACACACACACACACAAACACACACACACACATTGTACTTCTATTTTAGTGAGGACACTCATTGGCACAGTGCCTTCCCTAGCCCCTGATATAAACCGAAACCTAATCCTTACTCTAACCCAAACTAATTCTTATCATCAAAATGTAAGGTCTTCACAAAGCTACAAGTACACACACACACACACACACACACACACACACACACACACACACACACACATGGAT
Organism: Platichthys flesus; assembly: GCF_949316205.1. Lineage (NCBI taxonomy): Eukaryota > Metazoa > Chordata > Actinopteri > Pleuronectiformes > Pleuronectidae > Platichthys > Platichthys flesus. The sequence continues at coordinate 20,021,913 of NC_084962.1, forward strand.
TTCCTGGAGACTCACTCTAACCTTAACCCTCAGTTATTACTTCCTTCCTAAACCTAACCTTCTGACATGTAGTTTTTACATCATGGGGACTTTCTTTTTTCCTAATGTGACTGTTTAAACAGATTAAGGTCCCCACAACATGAGTAATACCGAGACACACACACTGGTCATAGCAGATAAAGTCAGGAGGGTGATGACCTCGCCATCTAGTGGTGATCAGTAGCAATCACACGTTTCCTATTATGAACCTGCAGGCTGCTGTTAGGATTTAAAATCACCACATTTTCATTAACATGATAAAGTGGGTCACTGCAGAAAACCATCCTGTGATAGCTCGTGACTTGTTGTTGAGTCAGGTGAGTGTGTCGGGGGTTCGATTCCTCGGCTGTCCATGTGTTGCTGCACTGAAGTTAGTGAATTGAGTAACATGTGATACCTGCTTTACTTTACTGCACCACAGGAATGTAACAAACGAGTCGAGTGTTGGTAGCGTGAATCTGTGTCCAGCTTCTGATTGGATGTGTCGTGTCCTTCACAGCGGTGGCAGAAGTCCGGGACCCACCTGGAGCACCTGGTGTCCCGGTTCTGTCTGGACTCGGAGATGGCTCTGGACGGGATGGACTCGTCGCGGATGCTGGTCATCAGCCCCTGTGAACTGACGGCGTACACACAGAGATGGGAGGTGCCCTTCTCCTGACCCCCACCCCCCTTCCTCACCTTTTGACCTTTCACCTGCAAAACAATCTGCCCTGAAGCCGGTTCTCCAGCCCGCCACCTCCAGCTCGCCACCTGCTGCTCAGACGGTGGAGGTGCACGGCTGCGTCCTGTCGAGTCGCTGCGGGGACGAGAGTCGAACAGAAGGTCGACGGACGCTTCGTCTCTTTAGAGTTAAACTGAGAAGAAATCCAGTAGAGAACTTCAGCAGGACTCAAATCCTGATTCTCACAGGATGGAGGCCGGATCGAAACTTTGCAGAAGGAGGAGACGCATCAGGAAAGTTTGTTTGGGTCGGAAATTATATCCATAAAGTTGAAGAGTGGAATCAAATGCACCTTAAAACATTGACCTGTCAAAGACGTGAGTCGGACAGAAGCTTTGCTCGAGGGAAAAAAAGTCAAACAGAGAATGTGTCCTGGAATCTTTTGCAGTGAAAGTGTTTGTTGTTGAAGCAGTTTGAGAATTTTGAAATTAAAACCAAGCACAACTGAAAGTTTTAGTTTACTTGGTCAAATATCTTTATTACAGTAACCGGACCTTCTGGTTTTGTCTTTACACTGAAGCACAAACGATTAGCTCACCTCCTCCTGATTTAAAACTATGAATTATAAGATTAACAACTTAAAGCCACACGTCCAACTTGACTCTCACCACAAAGTCCCAGTTTACACCAGTTTATCAACTGGATCAATCATCTGACTTGATTAACATCTTGAAAAAAACTCTAAATCAAAGCTTTCCTAAATGTTTTCACCTGTTGCAGGATTAAGTTAAAGCGAAGCAATGATTCTCTAGTCTATCCCTGAGGGTGATCCCCCCCCCCCCCCCCCCCCCCCCCCCACAGCTGGAATGTGTAATTCACAAATATCGTACAAGCTGGCGGAGGAGAAACTGGAAACCACGGAAAACAAAGAACCAGTTCGACTGACTTGGGTTTTGGAGTCTGGAAGTAAACGTTTGCACTTTCACTGTTTTCAACTCCGAGTAGAAAAGAGGCAAACGAGCTAACGAGCTATTACAGCGAGCAGGTAGCCGACGCAGTTCTGGATGTCCGAGCAGGATGTGTATCAGATTACGAGGAATTGTTTGGCTGACTTGTTAAATCTCTACTGAAATGGGTTCTCCTGGTTCTGATAAACCAGCAGAGCAGCACAAGACAAAGCAAACAAGCTAAAGGTCTGATGACCAATAACAGCAGCACCAGGGCCACATCTGTCCTCCATCCTATAGCCTCTCTTAGCTTCAGTCTAATTTAAATGTTTAAAATAACCTGCATTTACCTGATCCTGTTGGAATAGAAGAGGAATAAGTTTGTGTCACATCAACATCATTTCAACGCTTTAATTTGAAGGTTTTAAAAAGGACTTTGCTTTGTATTGAAAATTAGTAAAAGATGAAATTGTGTTGAGTCTTGATTTGATTGGATGGAGTCATCGCTCGTCTCTGTCTGCTACAGTTTCTATATTAAGCTGTTAAAAGGATTCGGTTCCGTTTCTCCTCTGAAGTGGACGCTTTGGCTCCAGTGGCTTCCTCGGTCATGTCCGCAAATCTGATGCAGGAGAAGAGAGGAGCACGAAGGAGAAGGAAAGACATGAAGGAGGACAAGACCCAGGAGGACACTTTAGTTTCCAACAGAGGAGTTCAGTCTAGAGGCGAAACGATGAAGAGCATGAATGCAGCACATCTCCTGCAGGGTGTCGCAGAGACTCCAGATGTGAAGTGCTGCTGTGCATGTGAGGGTTTTCTAGATTTCTGTTTAATTGGGATCTAACTGGGAGAAAAGCTTTTACTCGCTGTGGTCTGTCAGTCACTGTGATGAAGATTCAACTTTGGAGGATTCACAAAAGAGTTTCTTGCTGTTTGAGGTTTAGAATCTGAAATCATCCATAAGCAACCAAACCTGACTTGAATTTTCAACATTTATCTTTGTGGTTTTCATTCTTTAAATTTCAAATTTTCAACACAACTGAAGTTAATTTCTGACTTGAAAATGTTAAAGGAATCTCTAAACGCCCCCCCCCCCCCCCCCCGACAGTCACAGCAAAAGACAGACCCTTTTCTGATTCCTACTTGTGGAACCAGATTCTGTGTATTTGACATCTTTGATATCACGTTGACTCTGAATAAAGGTTTTGTATTGGTCGCCTCTATTTTATTGAAACAGCTCGGATGTTTGCATCGAGGTACAAATACACACACAGATACTGCATGAAACTCCACTGGAGTTATTACCCAGCTGATACTTTATTATGTGCCAATGCTTTTAGTATTAATGAGATTTTACTAATATAACAAGTGTTGCTCAGTGTAGATTATTGAGCTGTTGGGTGATGCTGCTGAAAGACGACCTGCTGGGAGGTGACAACTGCAGACATAAACCTCAATTATTAAAATACAGTACAATAATATTTGTTCTTCTATAATAAGTCACATGGCTATTCACAGCACGTTTCTATATTTGCTTGTGTTGTGAATTGTTGCAGCTTGTGTGTCGTCAAATTGATTTTTTTTTAATTTGCAGATTGTGTAACTCTCGTCCTCCATGTAAACGTCTTTTGAGACGATCTCAGTTTATAATTTATTCTGACACAACATTATTTTTTTTCATTATTATTGTCCTGCTGTCAATGATGAATATACAGGAGCTGTTTTCTTTCTCTGTTGAATTAAATAAATATTAGAATAAACTCTGTCATATTTAAGAAATGAAGAGAGAAAAAATGAGTGTAGATCAAACATGTGTGTTTGCTTTAACACACAAAGTGAGGGAGGGTCTGTTTAAGAACACACACACACACACACACACACACACACACACAGAGGATGCGTCTCCTCCTGTTTCTTCTTCTTCATCTTCCATCATGAACTCCTCTTCTCTTTGACTTGTATCGACTCTCTCTCTCAGCTCAGGTCTCAGATCAGCTGATCTTCCTCTGACCTTGTTCTCCTGCAGGAGACTCGTCTTCACGTGAGTACCTTCATCTTCTCCTTTCGCCATTTTCAGCTCCTGAGGAAACGAGACAAACCCCCGCAGGTCGCGTTCCTGCTCATTTCACGTTAAACCTGATTCTTACAACTCAAATTCATCCGCAAGATTTAAGACGCAGGAGAAATGTGACGTTTAAGAATCCTCACGATTAAAAAAATAAAAACGAATTCATCTCTGAGCCACGTTTCCGGTCGGACCAGTGTTCCCGTCGCACCGACGTGGCTGTAGTCCGTTACGTCGTTCGTTTCTTATTAGACATCCGGCAGAAGACTACAAGTCCCAGGTAGAGAGGCGGAAGTAAGAGCGAATCGCCTGCGGTACAGAAAATGTAGGAATTGGTACAACCAGAGTAAAATAGAGGAATAAATGCTTAAGAAGAGACGTTTATTTAACTTGATGAATTAAGGACGAATCAAATAATTATAATTATCTGTTTAAGTGCCTGGAAGCTTTATGAAATACTAGAACTGCATTTTAGTTTGGGTTCCTTGTTTTTTATTGTCAATGACGAACTCTCGCTTTGTGAGGAGCCTGAACGCACCTCAGCTGTCCCCGGCGCACGTTGTGTCGTCATCACCGAGGGACTCACGAGAAGTGGTTTGTTTTTGGTCAGAATCGAAAAATAAAAACCTTCATAATGTGAATTTCTAATATTAATGCAGATATTTCCAGAGCGGAAGTTAATGGACGAGTTTTCCGCCTCCAGAGAGAAGTGAGTCGGGTTCAGCTGCGATTTAAAACAACTCGTCTGTTTTCACTTCCACTGAAAACAGCTGACAGTTAGTAAACAAAGAATCTTTCACGATCTTTTTTACACGCGACGCAGATTTTGGGTTCTTTAAATCTTCAGCTACTTGTTTTTTTTAATAAAGCTCAGTTTGAATTCAAAACAAGTCTTGAGAAAAGCTCTGAAAAATTGACTTAATGAATGAAAGCGAAACCAGAGAAATCCAGGGAGACATAAATATAACCAGAATAATAAAAACAAAGACAGAAGCAACAATTACAAATTATAGTAATATTTGTAGAACAGTATAAATATAATTGTTCTTTACGTACTTATGTTATTCCCCTGTTCACGAAGTCGTCACCTTCTTAATTCTACTGAAATTTAACGTTAAATTAATACAAATCTTGGTAAAAGTTTCTGAAATGAAATGAATGAATAGGAGAGAACACAGAGAGACAAGGAGACGTGATTATTATAGTGAGTATTGTTATTGTATCAATAATTTTACATCCTTTTTTTTTGCGTAATGTTCCTTTTTAAGCTGGATTTTGTTCTTAGACGCATTATGAATGATTACAAACAGTATAAGTTGAATTGAAATTAGTAAAACTTTCACCAAAGGTTGTTTGTTTGCCTTTTTTCCTTTCCTCACTCCTGTTTAATTCCCCCCCCCAGTCACCCCATGTTTCTTCGCCGGGTGATCTCCGTCAGCTCCTCCGTCAGCTCCTCCTTCCTCCCCCACACCTCCTGTCGTCCTCTCAGCAGCTCCAGCCTCAGGAGCAGCAGCGCCTCCTTCACCTCCCGTCCCCAATTTATCCCCACGCCACATCCATGGTGGTCAGGGCGACCACCCTGGCCTCCAAGACCCCCCCTCGCCCACCCAACGGCACCTCAGGTTTTCCCTGGCAGGACCTTTTATCCTCATAACATCAGCGGCAGCGGCGGTTGGCGTTCGTTCCACACATCTGCCGGCCTCCTGATGGAGCGGGCGGACAGAGATCGAGAGCCTCCACATAAACGGAGGAAGAGTGAAGAGGAGAAGAGGCGCTATGAAGGAAGAGGAGGGCCAAGGGGAGGAGCAGGGGCAGCAGGAGGCGGATTTAATGATGGAAACGCAAGGAGGGAGCGACATCCCCTGGATCCCAGCGAGGAGAGCCGCCCTCGACCGAACCATCACTCTAGAGAGGGGGGTGGGGACAAAGGGAAGAACGGAGCTGGAAAAGGTGCGAGCCGGGAAAACAGCAGAGATAAAGATGCTGGAAAGACAAAAGCTGTGAATAGAGACAGCACCGGTCAACAAAGGAGCAAACATCAACAAGAAGGACATAAAGATTCTCGAGCTGCAGCTTCCAGGACTCAAACACCTCAAACTAAACCTAAACAAGGTGAAGTTCCCACAAACAAACCCAAACTCAACCACTGGTTCAAAGAGGGAGGTGCAAAGCAGCAGGGAGTCGATCACAGGAGAACAACCCCCCCAGAGCAGCAGCTACGGGACGGAGGTGGAGGTCCTCGTCCCCACAACCCCTGGCAGAGAACTGGAGATCAGACGCAACCTTCTCCACCCGGAACATCTCCACCGGTCAGACACAAGGACGCAGCTGCACCAGTGACGTGTATGTTCATTCTTTATTCGTGATTCATGATTCACTGATTATTCTGGACGTCTACTGTTTAAGTAGAAGTTTAAAAGCCTTTGTTTAAGGTAGATTGTAAACCGTGAACGGTTGAGTGGGATTATAAGCAAAGATCAGGAGCTTGATTCTAGTTGTTCATCAAAATATAGTAATTGATTCGGTCTTAAGCCTCCTGATCTGTCTGAGATCAAATCTATAAACTCTAATTTTAATTTTTCCCCTTTTTCATTTTCCCTGCTTTCTCCCTTCAGCTCTTCAGAGACACTGGGAGACTTCCCCTGCCTGCAGTACCTACCCTCAGCCACCAGGGGCCAGCACAGTCTTTGACTTCTCAGTAATGAGCTACAACATCCTGTCTCAGGAGCTGCTGCAGGACAACCCCTACCTGTACAAACACTGTGAGCCCGACGTCCTGCCGTGGGAGTACCGGCTGCCCAACCTGCTGGCAGAGATTCAGCAGCACGACGCGGACGTGAGTGGATCACACAACCTGAACATTACACACAAACAACCTGAACATCACACACAAACAACCTGAACGTCACACACATACAACCTGAACATCACACACAAACAACCTGAAAATCACACACAAACAACCTGAACGTCACACACAAACAACCTGAACGTCACACACATACAACCTGAACATCACACACAAACAACCTGAAAATCACACACAAACAACCTGAACGTCACACACAAACAACCTGAACAGCACACACAATAAACCTGAACATCACACACAAACAACCTGAACATCACACACAAACAACCTGAACGTCACACACAAACAACCTGAACGTCACACACAAACAACCTTAACATCCCAAACAAACAACCTGAACATCACACACAATAAACCTGAACATCACACACAAACAACCAGAACGTCACACACAAACAACCTGAACATCCTAAACAAACAACCAGAACGTCACACACAAACAACCTAAACATCACACACAAACAACCTGAACGTCACACACAAACAACCTGAACGTCACACACAAACAACCTGAACATCACACACAAACAACCTGAACATCACACACAAACAACCTGAACGTCACACACATACAACCTGAACATCACACACAAACAACCTGAAAATCACACACAAACAACCTGAACATCACACACAAACAACCTGAACGTCACACACAAACAACCTGAACAGCACACACAATAAACCTGAACATCACACACAAACAACCTGAACGTCACACACAAACAACCTGAACGTCACACACAAACAACCTGAACATCACACACAAACAACCTGAACGTCACACACAAACAACCTGAACATCCTAAACAAACAACCAGAACGTCACACACAAACAACCTAAACATCACACACAAACAACCTGAACGTCACACACAAACAACCTGAACGTCACACACAAACAACCTGAGCATCACACACAAACAACCTGAACATCACACACATACAACCTGAACATCACACACAAACAACCTGAACGTCACACACAAACAACCTGACCATCACACACAAACAACCTGAACATCACACACAAACAACCTGAACATCCCAAACAAACAACCTGAACATCACACACAAACAACCTGAACATCCCAAACAAACAACCTGAACATCACACACAAACAACCTGAACGTCACACACAAACAACCTGAACATCACACACAAACAACCTGAACATCACACACAAACAACCTGAACATCACACACAAACAACCTGAACATCACACACAAACAACCTGAACGTCACACACAAACAACCTGAACAGCACACACAATAAACCTGAACATCACACACAAACAACCTGAACGTCACACACAAACAACCTGAACAGCACACACAATAAACCTGAACATCACACACAAACAACCTGAACGTCACACACAAACAACCTGAACGCACACACAAACAACCTGAACATCCCAAACAAACAACCTGAACATCACACACAATAAACCTGAACATCACACACAAACAACCAGAACGTCACACACAAACAACCTGAGCATCCTAAACAAACAACCAGAACGTCACACACAAACAACCTAAACATCACACACAAACAACCTGAACGTCACACACAAACAACCTGAACGTCACACACAAACAACCTGAACGTCACACACAAACAACCTGAGCATCACACACAAACAACCTGAACATCACACACATACAACCTGAACATCACACACAAACAACCTGAACGTCACACACAAACAACCTGAACATCACACACAAACAACCTGAACGTCACACACAAACAACCTGAACATCACACACAAACAACCTGAACATCACACACAAACAACCTGAACATCACACACAAACAACCTGAACATCACACACAAACAACCTGAACATCACACACAGTAAACCCGGCTGCAGGGATTCACTAAACCTCCAGGAGATGAAGAACCTCTGATCAGGACTTTGATGGAAACTTTATTTTTCTTTAGATTCTGTGTCTGCAAGAAGTCCAGGAGGACCACTATGAAAACCAGATCAAACCTGCACTGCAGGGGCTAGGTAATGTGTGGGTGTGGGTGTGTGTGTTTGTGGTTGTGGCTTTGGGTGTGGGTGTGTGAGAGTGGATGTGTGACTTCCTGTCATTTTACAACATCAGTCTCAACTGTCAATCATGTGGTTTTACCAGAGAAAACGGATCTGTCAGGTTTTTGAGTTTTTAGTTTGGTCCATGTCCCATCCACTAACATGGAGGGGGTGGGGTTTGTGACCAATTCTGCAGCCAGCCACCAGGGGGCGGTCCAGATTATTTGACGTTGATCTATACTCTGTTGTTGTGCGTGGTTGTGTACCTGTGTGTGTTCTTATAGTTTCCTCTGTGTGCGTCAGGTTACCAGTGTGAGTATAAGAAGCGGACAGGAAGTAAACCAGACGGATGTGCCGTCCTCTTCAAATCATCCCGCCTCTCCCTCGTCTCCTCCAATCCCGTTGAGTTCTTCCGGCCCAGCGACGCCCTCCTCGACAGGGACAACGTGGGATTGGTTGTGCTCCTGCGACCCAACAATGTCGTCGGCAAGTCTGATCCCTCCGGTTTCATCTGCGTGGCCAACACCCACCTCCTCTACAACCCGCGCCGCGGGGACATCAAGCTGGCTCAGCTCGCCATCCTGTTGGCCGAGATCCGCCGGCTGTCCCGCCTCCCTGACGGCTCAACCAATCCGGTGGTGCTCTGCGGGGATTTCAACTCAACACCCTTGAGTCCGCTCTACAGCTTCTTGACCACCGGCTGCCTGGACTACAGAGGACTCCAGATCGGCATGGTGACACACACACATAGACACACATACACACACACACACCGAACACACACACACACACACTCACACACACACACACACACACACATGCACACACAGACACACATGCACACACAGACACATAGACACACAGATACATAGACGCACAGATAGACATACACACATGTTTGTCCAGCTTTCTTAGTGGGGACCCTCATTGGAATGATGCTTTCCCTAGCCCCTTACTTTAATCATCCAAACTAAAAGCCTAACCCTTAATCTAACCCTTAATCTAACCTGAACCTGATTCTAACCCTAAAACCAAGTCTTAACCCTCAAACAGTCCATTAAAAGGGGGGGGGGGGGGGGGGGGGGCACAAAGTGAGGACCAGACATAAGGTCCTCACTTGGTAGGTTCAAACTGGTCCTCACAAAGATAGATGTACAAGAGTACACACACACTTCTAATGATCAAAAATTTGTTAATTATTTGAAAAGAAAAGTTGAACTCTTGATTATATCAAAACAATAATTTTGTTTCCGTGTGAAGGTTTCTGGTCAGGAGAAAAGTCCCAGAGGTCAGCGTCTCCTCACGTCTCCGATCTGGTCTCAGAGTTTAGGAATCAACCCCCAGTGTCAGTACGAGAACAAACACACAACTGAGTCCTGCCCCGACAGCAGCAGTCCCACAGGTGAACCACCCTGCTGCTGGGTTACTTAGTTTAGTTTAGACTCCAGTGTCAGTACAAGGACAATTTAGTATGATTTATGTTTTGGTTTAGTTTTTAGTTAATTAACTATAATTAAGTTCAGTTGAGTTTATTTGTTATGAGTTTGGTTTTAGTTTAAATGACTAGTTTAAAGTGTGTTGTTGAACTTCATGTCTCTGTCCCTCAGCTGTGGAAGGAGCCATCTCTAATCTGACTGTCCAAGATCTCGTCAACAAAACTGCAGCTTCTGCTTTTAACAGGTAACGTGTCATTTTCTCTTCTCACGTCACAAACACGTGGGTCAGTTCATCTGAAGTGATCACAACACCCTGACAGCTGCTAAATTAAAGTTAATTATGTGTGTGGGTCTTTAGAGCGAAGATCGAGCACAGCCTGAATCTGAAGTCGTCTTATCAGCACCGCCTGAGGCATGATGGGAGACCTGAGATCACCACCTGTCACTCCCGCACCGCCATTACTGTGGACTACATCCTGTTCACACCCGGTACTGACACACACACACACACACACACACAGACACACACGTACACATTCTGTCCGGATTTTCTAATATATTAATTTTTAAATGTACTCAGTGTGGTAGAAAAACAAATGTATAAAATAAATCAACTACACAACACAAGTCAGTTTTAGATTTACTTCAGTTTCTTGGTTTTTAATTATATTGAGGTTTCTTCTCATTTCTGACTCAGGTTTCTAATTTGACCTCTTGTTTCTTCTCTTCCTCTCGTTGTCCCGTCTTGCACCGTTTCTTTCCATCCATTAAAGAATTCCCCGCCTCTCCTTCATCTCCCAGTGTCCGTGGCCTCCAGCTGCTGGGCAGACTGTCACTGGTCGGCCAGACCGAGCTGGAGGAAGTCAATTCCCTCCCCAACCCGCGCCACTCGTCCGACCACCTCCCTCTCCTCGCTCGCTTCCGCTTTCGGCTCTGACCTGAGAAATCATCAGAACCGATCAGAACTGTTCTCACGACGCGGCGTGAACAAGAGAAAGAAATACAGTTTCCACCAGAATCAATGTGAAGCATGTGCGACACGAGCAGTGTTTGGATTGGTGAATTCCTTTTAATGCAGACATTGTCACGTTGAAGAAGGAAGTTGATCCACGCGGTGCCGGAAACTGCAGGAAAACACAACATGATGTTTAAGGACAAAAGCTTTTAAATGAAAAAATACAAAAAATTGATCTGTTTGAATTTTGTTGAACATTGATGTTTCTATTTTGAACATTTAAAGTGTGGATAATTCTCTGGGTTCAAAACAAGTTTTAACTTTACACAGTTCTCAAAGTTGAAGGTTTGAGGTTTTACTTGAGGTTTAATATTATAAATAATTTGTGTAGCTAAAGTACACTCAAAATTTTTTCTTTCATTATGACTAATAATTGATCAACAGTTAAATGGATTTATTCACATATTTTGAAAAAACATCACCAACAGAGACAAACAACAAGAATGGATATATTTTCGATGTTTTGGAAAAATCATTCTTTTACAGTTTGTAAATAAAAAAGACGTTTTTCTTATGGCTGCTGTTCAGGGTCGATGTTTTTAAATGTGTCGCCTGCTGCTTGTTTTCTGCTTCTACAGGAGTTTGCTTTATTTGACTCCAGCATCTTCACACTGGGAATTTATCACCTCCACCAAGAAAGTGATGTTTTCACTCCTGTTTGCTTGTTGGTTTGATTGTGAGCAGGAATACACAAAAACTCCTGCTAATACCAGCTTTCCCAATAAATTAGACCGTATTTCTTCATGCGCAGATAGTTTTAGTCGGTGCTGATGGATATTTTCTCTGCAACTAGCACATGACGACAGAGGAGACATGTCACTGAGGGGAAGTGATCAACAGGAAGTAAACACCACATTGCACTTTTTACTAAGAGCCGAGAAGCAGAGGAGAGAAAGAAGAAGAATGGATGAAATCAAACGGATTCAAATGTCTTTACATCTGCTACTGGTGCTGATTCCATTTACAGGTGAGAATAAATACACTTACACAACTTTACCAGTGTGAACAATAAGAATAACACCAGATTGTTTGTGTTTGCTTTTAAAAGTGAAGAGTTTCACTGATGTGTTGTGGCACAAGTCTGGCTCATTCAGGGGACTGATACTTATGAGTACTCTGATATTGTACTTGTGTGTATTTGTGTACTGGATCATTCCTCATATTTTGATCTGCCCATTAACTCACGGTTTAACTGGTTAGATTTGGAGGTTAAAGGTCAAGGTTTCAGGTTTTTGGCCTCTCACTCATCTCAAGTCTGAATTTCTTCAGATTCTGACCAGTTGTCTCCTCGAATGAAAACTTAACAGATTAGATTTCAGTGATCAAGTGTCAGAGTGACCTCATGAGTCTGGAGACAAAAGTACGTAGACTGGAACTGGACTGGTTGGCTGAGGCATTCAAATGCAGGGAGAAAACTGGAGTTGATGTTTTTCAGGTTTATCTTGTCAGTCATGCTCCATTTGGTCTTAATTTACAAAGTTATGTCTAAAAGAATCCTCACATTCAGAAGTGAATGAAAATATGAGTCTTTTTCTTGGTTCAGTTTAATTGTTGCTGTCTCTCTCTCATTTCCTCCACAGTGCTCGCTGTCCAATATTCCTCCATCATCATCAGAGCTGGAGCTGAAGTCACTTTGTCTTGTGACAAGATGAGAGATGATCATGTGAACTGTGGAGCTACTGAGTGGCTCTTCGTTGATTCAGAGGGGACTAGAACAGACCTGTTTGTAAACAGGCAGCTCGACACATCTGTGATTTCCAAATCTAAAGCAGACAGACTACGTCTTGCTGCAAACTGTTCTCTGGTTATTAGGGAGGTCACAGCTGAAGATGCTGGTCAATACACCTGCAGACAGTCTGACCTGACAACACAAACACATGAAGATCATTATGTTTATCTCTCTGTTGTCAACGGTGAGTAAAAGAGTCTCTTCATAAAAACATTATGATAATTCTGATCATTCTGATGGACATAGTTTCACTCATGTTATCTTTCTCTCTCAATATCTCCATCATCCCCAGTGACTGAGCAGAAGAGAAGTGATGAGGTGACGTTGAGCTGCTCTGTGTCCACATGTAGAAGCTGTGTCCTCACAGTGAAGTGGCTGTTTATGAATATGGATGTGACTGAAAACAACAAAGACCTGAAGACATCACAGTCTTCCTGCACGGCCAATGTGAGCTTCTCAAAATCCCATTTTGATCACAAGATGAAGAACTATAGCTCATTAACATGTGAAGTGAAGCATTTTAACAAAGAGGAAAAGTTTTCCTTCATCCCTCCGTCATCAGGTGAGAAAACACGGAACACGATGAACTGCTCCTGATCCAATAAATTCCATTTATTAATACATTTCTTTTTCTTAAGAAGGAAAGAACGAACCAGCTCCAGGAAACAAAGAGATGACAACAGGTACTGAATATTCACTGCACCTCTCATTCATCTCTGTGCTGCTGCGTGTTGATGGAGTTCATGTTAACAACATGTGTAAATACAGGAAGTTGGACTGAACAGGAAACTAAAGCTCTTGTCATTCTGTTCACAGATTGGTGGCTGTACATCGCTCCGGTTGTGGGTTTTGCCACAATCGTGATATTGGTTGTGATTCTCATCAGATGGAGAAGAAACAAAGGTGAGAACATTCACAGATGAAACTAACATGTCACTTATAGAGTTTATACCTCCTCTAAGAACTGATAGTCTCATGAAACCACAATTGAATTCCCTAAATCTGGATTTGGATCTGCACCAAATTTCAATCACTAAATATCAGTCATCTAAATATTCCAGATTGTTTTAATCCTTCCAGCTACAGACACACAGATGAAGGCAGATGAAAACAGAACCTTCTCTGTGGAGGAGACGAGAGGTTTTGATGAACCTGACTCTTCTCTCTGCGAGGCCAACTCTTCTGTTCCTGTCGTCTCAGGGAACAAAACACAGACGCACAAACACACGGTCAGTTACAAAGATGAAAAGAACTGTTACAACTTCACAGAAGCAGCGTTTCTGGACGATGGTTTTCATAATCTACAGCTAAACAAAACAATAAAGCATCAGAGGAGCTAAACCTGTTTTATGTTCATATAAACCAGACAATGCTAAGTTTGTATTTATCTTGTAATAATGCCATGTCATCATGATGTCATCACAAGTTATAGATTTTTGATGTAGAAGTTATAGAATATAAAAAGGTGAAGTCAGTATGAATCCATATAAGTGAAGAGTCCATGTGGTGTCTTCATGGTGTAGGTCGACCCTGCAGAGGATGTGGCCTACGCCTCCATCAGCCACTCCCCTCACAGCACGGCCCAGGTAAACTCCTCTGTTCAACAAGACTTCCTTATCTACATTAGTGTTCGTTGTGTTCTGTGAAGCTCATTGAAATACACTAACCTGATGAAAGGTGCTATACAGATGATTGATTGATTGATTGATTGATTGATTGATTGATTGTATATCCTACAGATCCAGGGAGGTGATGATGCAGTGACCTACAGCACTGTGAAAGCTCCCTCCTCTTCTACTGGACCCTCAGCTGATCCCAGCAGCCTCTATGACACCGTCAAGTTCAATCAATAGAGATGGGCGGTGTGGCCTAGTGGTTAGAGTGGTGGTTCTTCAACAAGAAGGTTGCCGGTTTAAACCCCACTCTCTCCCATCTGCATGCCGAAGTGTCCTTGGCAAGATACTGAACCCCTAAATGGCCCCTCATGAATGTTGAGTGTGCTAATTGTAAGTCGCTTTGGACAAAAGCGTCAGCCAAATGACTTGTAATGTAATGTAATGAGACATGGAGAGACTCCTCCTGGTGATTCCTCCACACAGCATCAGTATCAATGTTTCTCACCAGAGCAATAAGCTGTGTCTTTCCACTGACGTCTGTCCATTCATCCAGCTGCAGTGAAAATGCTTCAGCAAGTTTTTACACAACTTCATCAACAATGTCTGTTCCATCGTTTCTATTCTGCAGCAAAGTGTCATTTGACAAAGACCCAGTTTAGAACTGATCTGCTGTGTTTGTGTCCAGCATCGTCTCGGTCAGTACAGCAGCAGCTGGAAGTAGCAGGTCCTCAGCTGTGGTGAAAGGCCTTTTGGCTTCATGAGAAGCCTCCAGTGCTGTGGCTGATGTTCTGGAGACTTTTCACATCGTTTCTTGTGAAACTATGAAGTCAGACTGTTTCGTCTTGAGAAACTCTGGTGTGTTACCGACATGACACTGATGTGTTGTGCTGAGATGTCGCTGCAGCTGCTCTGACTTCATGCAACTGTTTGATCATTTTTCCATCAGAAAATGCTCAATGCTTTGGGCGGATTGCAGCTCGTTGAAGTAAATCCCATTAAAACATATTCTTCATGATACTAACGATATTGTGTTGGCTTTTTTTTGTTGGCACAATGTATTTGTGATCCACAGCTCGGGCCTACATGTGTAGTCAAAAGCCTACAGCCACATGTCCCTTTGTTCTGGAGAAAACCAGAATCTCCAGAACTCAGTCTCCCAGGATGCATCAACTTCACAAAGGAGTGAAAAACGACCAGGGACACAAGTTTCAACTTCTATTGGTCACTCTGGGCCCCATGACCTGTGAGGTCACCAGGGCCAATATAAGGCCAGGTCTCCCCCTCTTCATTCTCTTTCCATGTAACTCTGAGGAGAGAAGTCCGGCTTCTCCATCTCACATCTTCTCTTTCCATTCACCTCTTCGAGAGGAGCCCACCTCTCTGTCTGAGCAAGAGGTGCAGCTTTCCTCTCACAGAGCGAGGGAAGCCTCCTCCAAATCCAAGCTCTACCAACCTTCACACGAGGGCCTGATGAAGAACTGCAACGGAGCTGTATGCAGAGCAGAACCACAAAGACAGGAGACACACAACCAGCAAGACGACTTCACAGAACTTCAGACAGCACTTTCTTTTTACCTTTCCACGGACGGTAACACAACTTGGCTTAATAATTATACTAGGCTTTACAATGACTGTTTATTTGATTCCTTGTGATGTTTATAAGTTTAATTTGTGTTGATGTGATATTGTGGTTACAAGTTATTTGAAAGTTAATATTAGTTATGACCTTCAGTCTTTCATGCATGCATCTAGTAACTCTCTCTAATTTGGCACCAACACACACAGACACACGCATACTCATATACATATCTTTATTTAGTAAGTACACCGTTAGTAATTTGTATTTTTATACTTTATTATATTCATAATAAATGTTTTTCTTTCACAAATGTTTTTTTCATTAATGTTGCATAGTGAAATTTGCCAACCTCTACACTTTCAAGAACTCCATATACTTCAACTTACCTAATTATCTAAATGGTATTTTTTGTTATAGTTATTAATTGAATTGTTTGTCAGAGTTCCAAATTCGTAGTTATTAGATTTATGAAACTTAATCAATAAAATTGGTTATTTTTCCATCCTTTGAAGGGTGGTGCCCCGAGGTAACTTAAATCAATCAATGATATTATTTATTATTAATATTTTTAATAATAAATGTTTTATTTTGATAACTAAATTTATTGAATACTGAAAGGCACACCATATTATAGTATCACATGTATTGCATTATTGCAAAACAGTGTTCACTTCCTCCTCCTTATTCTCAGCTGCGTTGCTTCAACAGTTTTCACTGTAAGGGAACTAGTTGATCAACGTGAGAAACAGGAACCTCACGTTCATGTCACTGTTTCTCATGAATTCATGTGATAAATGGTTTATTTTCTTTTGTAGAGTTTATTATTTAAATTTATAACCAGACCCAAGGTCAGATTCTGGTTGAGTTGGTAGTATATTCTGCTCCCTTTAACCTGGGTATGAACCAGAATCACATGTTTAAGCTTGCAGCCCTCATCTTCAGATTCTCAGTAATTCTTCCATTTATTTCTCGTCATTTCTCTCCTCAAGGGAATGATCACTCACCTGTTAATGGATGAGTATAGAACATGGGTTTTTGTCTATTAAGCACGAGGCATGTCCTTATGAATTCATCCTGTCATTTACATGTTATACGCTCAGACACATGCAGTCATGCACCTCTCTACCATGGGATGTGGGACGTTATCATGGGCGTAGGCAACCTCTATATATATTGTGCTTTTGATGCCTGCAAAGCGGGCTTCATTATTGCCGTGTGAATGTCTCCGGATTTCTAGAGTCCGTCCTGACCTGTAAGACCTTTGTATCATTATATCTATACAAGCAAGTTTTGGATCCGCAGAGAATTCTTCCTTCAGCATTAACTTGACCATCATCGACATCTCGGCTCCTCAGAATATACGATACGATTAATGCTGATTTTGTTGTGTCTTTGTTTGTGTGTTAACAACAGATCATTTCTTTCTTTCTTAATTTCTCTCTTTCTCAGTAGATGAGTAGGAAGTGGGAGGCAGCTTCTGGTTTCTACTGAAGAAACCGTGATGCTCGTCACACTGAATGATGTGTTGATTTATTTTCAGACACAGTGAAGTTAAAGATGTGACCATATATGACAACGACTCTGAGACATGATGGACGGTTACTTCTTCATTTACTTTATTGGTCCACAGGCAAACTAAGTTCAATCCACAGCTGGAAACCACAGAATCACATTTGATTCACGTGAACATTTTGAAGCCCAAGTCAATAATGTTATTAAATCTTATTAAAGTAAAATCCTCCATGCACATGTGACCTGAACAAATGGTTAAATAGCTCTTGGCTCCATGTGTTTGAATATGAACCTGAATAAGTTTCATTCATTCAGTAACTTCAAGATAAGTTTCTAATTTGTTATTGTTTTTTTAACAAAGGAATAAAACAATAAACATGAGACAGAAATTCAAGCTGGACCACCTGTAGAATATCAAAGTCCAGATGTGAAGCTGCTCCAGAGGTGACGTGTGTCGTCCTTTGTTTGGACTGAATCTCCTGATGTTTGCATCTCTCATGTGAACGAGTGACAAGTCTCTGAATCTAAAAGTCGCTGCTGCTCATTAGTTCATCGTCAGATATTCACACAGTCTCTGGTCAACGGGGGAAAGTCGGTGCTGATGGATATTTTCTCTACATGCAACTAGCACATGACGACAGAGGAGACATGTCACTGAGGGGAAGTGATCCACAGGAAGTAAACACCACATTGCACTTTTACTAAGAACCGAGAATCAGAGAAGAGAAAGAAGAAGAATGGATGAAATCAAACGGATTAAAATGTCTTTACATCTGCTACTGGTGCTGATTCCATTTACAGGTGAGAATAAATACACTTACACAACTTTACCAGGGTGAACAATAAGAATAACACCAGATTGTTTGTGTTTGCTTTTAAAAGTGAAGAGTTTCACTGATGTGTTGTGGCACAAGTCTGGCTCATTCAGGGGACTGATAGTTATAAGTACTCTGATATTGTACTTGTGTATACTTGTGTACTGGATCATTCCTCATATTTTAATCTGCTGTGCGTTGCTCTTTGTCTAATTGTGATTATTTGCTCTAGTTTGATTCACCTGCTCCGTCTCCTGTGATAATGAGCTGATGATGTCACTTCTTCAGTCTCGTTCTTCCTTTGCTTTACTTCTTCTTTGTCCCCTGATGAAGACCAGTCTGCTGCAACATGTAGTTGCATCTTTATGCCTCTGGGCCAACGACCCTCAGGAACACTTTGAGGGGAATTCCTTCAAATGTGGGACAAACATTCAGTTTAACACAAAGATGAACTGATGAGACTTTGGTCGTCCAGGGTCAAGGTCGCTGTGACCTCACATAACCCTCTTTCCCTCTTGAACATGTTATCGAGAGAAAGCTTTCCAGTTTACCATCAATGGTCTCATTAACTCACTCTATTTAGATTTGGAGGTTAAAGGTCAAGGTTTCAGGTTTTTGGCCTCTCACACATCCCAAGTCAGAATTTCTTCAAATTCTGACCAGTTGTCTCCTCGAATGAAAACTTAACAGATTAGATTTCAGTGATCAAGTGTCAGAGTGACCTCATGAGTGGATTGCTGAGGCATTCAAATGCAGGGAGAAAACTGTTTCTCAGGTTTATCTTGTCAGTCATGCTCCATTTGGTCTTAATTTACAGACTTATGTCTAAAACAATCCTCACCTTCAGAAGTCTAAGAAAATATGAGTCATTTTCTTGGTTTAGTTTAATTGTTGCTGTCTCTCTTGTTAGGGTTTGTTGTTCAGTTGAACCCCAAAGCAGACACTGACTGTAAGTGTAGAACAAAAGAGAGTTTATTTGCACAAAATAACAGATGCAGTGGGCGGCAGGGTGCTGGCTGGTTCGGATTTCCAAGGCGAAATGAGAACGAAGCAGAGCGGCAAGGCTACAGAAAGTCAAGGCATATGGCGGAAAATATACAGGTTAGTAATACTTCTGGTAAAGACACGAGGGCCGAGAGAATCTATAGAGCGTGCTCTACCGGACAAGACGCTTAATCTGGCAGCGTAGCGGAGAGCAGACCAGGCTTTTATAGTGAGGATGATTAGATGAAATGGGGCTCAGATGGAGGTCTTAGAGGGCTAGAGGACAATGGCTTGAGGAGTGAAACATGGAAAGCAGGGTGGACATTTAACAAGAGGGGTAGATTAAGCTTCACAACACATGGGTTAATGACACGATCAATCTCATAAGGGCCAATGTACCTGGGGGTCAACTTCCGGGGCTTAGTCTGGAGTGGTAGATCACGAGAAGATAACCAGACCCTTTGGCCTGGCTGGTAATCCAGAGCTGGGGTGCGATAATGATCGGTTACTCGCTGGCTGCTAGCAGTGGTGCGGGTGAGAGCTTCCCGGGCCTCGCACCAGACCCCCCTGAATGGAGGGACCTGCCACGTCTGTCTCCTGGGCTTGGAAGAATGGAGGTTGAAATCCAGTAGCGGCCATGAACAGGGACATTCCTGTGGCGGAGCAGACCAGGGAGTTGTGGGCATATTCTACCCAGGGGAGGTGGGTGGACCAGGAAGCCGGCTGCCGAGATGCAGGACTGGCCCTAGCACATTTCGTGCTCTAGGCAAGGTTCACTCCTGATTTCTTTTGCTCGGCGCAGTTTTTGGTGCCCCCCTCTGAGTGGCGCCCTTGGCAACCGCCTATGTCACCTGTAGGAAAGGCCGGCCCTGCCGAGATGTTACACAGCGTAGTACCACCCCCAGATCCTGATTGGCCCGTTCTGTCTGGCCGTTGATCTGCGGCTGGTAACCAGACAAAAAGCCAGGACAAAAAGCCTTCAATGTCCTGGCGGAGAACTGCGGGCCCCTGTCCGAAACAATGTCCACAGGAATGCCATGTATTCCAGAACACATGCCGGGCAAGTAGGTTGGCAGTCTCGAGGGCGGAAGGCAACTTTGATACGGGGATGAAATGTGCCGCCTTCGAAAAACGGTTGACTATGGTCAGGATATCCGTATTACCTTCCGAAGGAGGCAGGCCAGTGACGACTCCATCGCGATTACTTCCGGCGCAGACAGAACAGGCGGCTACAAACTCCTTGGTATCAGGAGCCATGGAGGGCCACCAGAAGCGTTGCTGCAGTAGAGCCAGGGTTCGGCAAAAAGCAGGATGACCGGAAATCCTTGATGAGTGTCCCCACTGGAGGACTGGAGATCTGGCGACGAAGGAACAAACTGACGGTTGGTTGGACATCCTTGAGGGACTGACTGATCCCTTTGGGCCCCCTGGACCACTCCCTCAATCTCCCACCCAGCTGCTCCCACCACAGATGGCAGTATGGTGCTCCCCAACGAGTCCTCCCCAGGAGGGGCAAACTGACGAGACAGGGCATCTGGCTTTATGTTCCTTGAACCCGGTCGGTAGTTAAGCCTGCCAGCAGTGCAAAGGTACGAAAGGTTCTTATGATCCGACCAAACTATAAAAGGGTGAGTGGAGCCTTCAGCCAGTGCCTCCATTCCTTCAGAGCCAGAACGACACACTTCATAATTTCTCTCTGCAGGGGAGAGCTATCGGGAGAAGAAGGCACATGGATGCTGCTTCAGGTCGGAAGTGGTTCGCTGAGAGAGAACCGCCCCCACCCCGGAGTCAGAGGCATCCACCTCCACTACGAACTGAGCAAAAGGGTAAGAATGTATTAACACAGAAGCAGAGGAAAACAAAAACTTTAGCTTGGAGAACGCACCCTCGGCGGCCGGCGACCACCCAAAAGGAACTTTAATAGATGTCAGCTTGGTAAGAGATGTGGCAACTCTGCTATAGTCCCGTATAAACCTACGGTAGAAATTGGCAAACCCGAGAACCCACTGAAGTTGCTTCCTTGATGTAGGAGTGGGCCAATTCGGCCGCTGCCTTAACTTTGGCAGGGTCGGCCTTGATTTCTCCACAATAAACCCCAAAAAAACTAACAGAAGACACATGAAAATAACGTTTCTCAGCTTTCACATACAGTTTGTTTTCAAGTAGTCTCTTCAACACAATTTTCACATGTTGCACGCGTTCCTGGATGTTACGAGAAGATATACAAAAACAAATCTATTGAACATATCCCGTAAAACATTGTTAATAAGAGTCTGAAACACTGCAGGAGCATAAGTGAGGCCAAAAGACATGACCATATACTCAAAGTGTCCCAGGGGAGTGTTAAACCCCATCTTCCACTCATCCCCGTCCATAATTCTCCCTAAATGATAGGCGTTGCATTTAGGGCCACCAAGATGGCGGGGGCTATCTTGATGGTGGGGGCTAGCATCTTGACGCAGCGACCACTCGCGCTCCCAACAAAGCGGTGTTTTGTTTATTTAATAAGTGGTTGTTCGGACGTTTTCCGTGTTCGTCTCGTCTGTCTGCGTCGGATTATAAGTACAGTCAACAGGCTCTGTTAGACATCTGCAAGAGCAAGATTAACAACGGGTTGGATACAACAACAGAGACAACCATCAAGGAGCTCGGATTACTCCGCCAGCCTGTGACTACACCGGACCCGACTGCAACCACAGCCCCGATAAAGAGACGTCGGAAACGGTGTGCGAGGAAGCAGAAGAGGGCAAGCGCGGAGGTATCCGAGCTAGGCTAGCGGCTAGCCCGACTCGCCCAGCCATACCATCCATCATCATGGCTAACGTGCGATCCTTGGACAATAAAATGGATCATATACGACTGCTGAGGTCAGCGAATCGGACAGTGAGTAACTGCTGTGTGCTTTTTTTCACTGAAACCTGGCTTAATGATAACATCCCCGACTCCGCTGTACATCTGGGGCAGCTAACATGCTATCGAGCGGACAGAGCCCTCGTCAACGGAGGTAAACAACGTGGTGGAGGAGTTTGTGTTTACACACGTGATGCGTGGTGCCAGGACGCTGTGGTAGTATGCAGACACTGTTCACCACTGGAGGAGTTCATGATCATAAGTGCCGTCCTTCTATCTGCCGAGGGAGTTCACTGCGGTTTTAATAATCGCGGTATATATCCCTCCAACCTCCAGCTGCAGTGACAGGGATGCGGCACTTTGTGAACTTTATCAGGCTATCAGCGAACAACAGACAGCACACCCAGATGGATTGATAATCATCGCTGGAGATTTGAATCATGCTGATCTTAAAACCGCCTTACCAAAACTTCATCAGCATGTTAATTTTCCAACAAGGGAGAAAAACACCTTGGACCTGGTTTATACCGCACACAAAGGAGCATACAAGGCCTCCCCTCTCCCCCACATCGGACTTTCCGACCACATCACTGTCATGCTAATGCCAGCATATATGCCCAGAGTGAAAGTGGAAAGACCGGTCCGGAAAGAGATTACAGTGTGGCCGGATGGATCAAGGTTTGCTCTCCAGGACTGTCTTGCGACAACAGACTGGGATATGTTCAAGCAAGCAGCTACATACAACAACCACATAGACAATGAAGAGCTTACAGACACTGTTCTCTCCTACATCCGCAAATGCACAGATGATGTGACCCACACAAAGTCCATCATCACTCGGGCTAACAAGAAGCCATGGCTGACAGGAGCTGTCCATCGGCTGCTGAGGGCCAGAGACAAAGCCTTCAGAGCCGGGGATAGAATTGGCTTGAGAACAGCGAGAGCCAGCCTGTCCCGTGGCATCGGAAGAGCAAAACAGGACTACTCCAAAAAGATAACCAGCCACTTCAAAGACAGCAGAGACACGCGCAGCCTGTGGCAGGGCATCCAGACCATCACGGATTACAAACCTGCATCCCAGACCTGCGACAACAACATCTCTCTGCTTAACGATCTCAACAGCTTCTTTGCACGGTTCGAAGCAACAAACAACACAAGCCCACAGAAACCCCCCCCCCCCCCCCCCCACGACCAGGTTCTGTGCCTGTCTGCCGAAAGTGTGAAGAGGGCACTCTCCACTATCAACCCCAGGAAAGCAACAGGCCCAGACAACATTCCAGGCCGTGTACTGAGGGACTGCGCAGAGGAGCTTAAAGACATCTTCACGGATATCTTCAACACTTCTCTGAGTCAGGCTGCTGTTCCATCACATCTCAAGACCTCCATCATAATACCTGTGCCAAAGAAACCGGCTCCATCCTGCTTCAATGACTATCGCCCTGTGGCACTGACCCCCATCGTTATGAAGTGCTTTGAACGGCTAGTCATGTCTCACATCAAGTCCATCCTCCCCCCCACCCTGGACCCCTTTCAGTTCGCATATCGAGCTAAACGTTCCACAGAGGATGCAATCTGCTCTGCTCTCCACCCAGCCCTCACCCACCTGGAAAATGCAGACTCACATGTGAGAATGCTTTTCATAGACTTTAGTTCAGCGTTTCCCACAACAACTCATCTGTAAACTGGACCAGCTGGGGCTCAACACCTCCCTTCGCAATTGGATTCTGTACTTCCTCAGTGAGAGGCCACAAGCAGTACGGGTCGGCAACAACACCTCGAGCAGCATCACACTCAGCACAGGGGCCCCACAAGGATGTGTGCTCAGTCCCCTGCTCTTCACCCTGCTGACTCACGACTGCACATCAACCTACAGCACAAATCACATGGTGAAGTTTGCGGACGACACAACTCTGGTGGGTCTCATCACCAAGAACGATGAGGCCCACTACAGGAAGGAGGTCAACCTCTCGACCACCTGGTGCAGAGACCACAACCTCCTGCTGAATGTCAGCAAGACAAAGGAGATGGTGGTCGACTTCAGGAAAAGCCTCACTGAGCACCCCCCACTGACCATCGATGATGCTGCTGTGGAGCGAGTGAGCAGCACCAAATTCCTGGGGGTGCACATCAGCGAGGACCTCTCCTGGGCCACCAACTCTGCATCACTGGTGAAGAAAGCCCAGCGACGCCTCTACTTCCTCTGCAAACTCAAGAAAGCGAGAGCTCCCATACCCATCCTGAACACATTCTACCGGGGCACCATTGAAAGCATCCTGTCCAGCTGCATCACTGTGTGGGGCAGTAGCTGCACTGCACACAGCAGGAAGAGACTGCAACGCATAGTCAACACAGCTGGTAAGATCATTGGTGCCCCACTCCCTTCCGTGCAAGACACTTACACCACCCGCCTCATCCCGGAAAGCCACCTCGATCGTGGGTGACACCAGCCACCCCGCACACGGTCTGTTCAGCCTCCTACCCTCTGGAAGAAGGTATAGGAGCCTCCGTTGCCGCACCACCAGACTCGGAAATAGTTTCATACACCAAGCTGTCAGGAAGCTAAATTGTCTCCCCTCACTCCCCCCAGCCATATCCTCTAGTCTGACTGGAGGCAGAAATCACCCCCCAAAAAACTAAAAACACTCAGGACTCTGCAACAAACTGTCTCTTGTGCTTCTTGTACTGTTTGCACTTTATGACTTAAATCACTACGTTTACACTTTTAAAGAACCTTATGCTGCTGTACAAAAAATTCTGTGTGTTTACTTCTGCAACAAACTGTCTCTTGTACTGTTTGCAATTTATCACTTAAATCATTACGTTTACACTTTTAGAGAACCTTATGCTGCTGTACTTAAAAATTCTGTATATTTACTTCTGCAACAAACTGTCTCTTGTACTGTTTGCACTTTATCACTTTAATCACTACGTTTACACTTTTAGAGAACCTTATGCTGCTGTACTTAAAAAATTCTGTATGTTTACTTAGTATTAGGAAATGTCTTGTGTCTTCTGTTGTGCCTGTGCACTTTTTATGTCTCACTGTGGGAGAGTAGGAAACGTCGTATCGATTCCTTGTATGTTCTGAACATGTAAGAAATTGACAATAAAACTACTTAACTGTAACTTTAACTTTAACAATGGTGAGGAAGAGGGACGAATGAGTCCGGTAGCCAGAGAGTCAGTGATATAGGTTTCCATGGCATCTCTCTCAGGTTTGGACAAGTTTACTGGATGGATAGGGGGCGCCAGGGAGCAAATTAATGCCACAGTCATATGGTCTGTGAGGTGGAAGAGATAAGGCAAAGTCCTTACTAAATACCTCCTGGAGGTGATGCTAATCAGAAGGAACAGAGGGGAATGGCTTGGGTGGAGACAGTGTGGTTGCTAATGTGAATTGGGAACATTGCGGTGAGTGACACGGGCCAGGAGCCTTCCATCATGGGCAAACAGACTCTTGGGTTGAGGAAGGGGCTGAGAGGGAATCTTTGACTGGGTAGTGAAGTCAGAGTCAATGAAATTGTCATCTGCCACGGAGTCTACTGGCAGTGCGTTACCTGATGGCCATCCTGACCACAGTAAATGCAGAGTCTGCAGGACTGACGACGTTGACGCTCGTTGGTGTGAGTCTCATCCTCCCTTGCTGCATGGGTTCCTCGGCGCAGAGGGATGAAGAGGCTGTCCGCGGGGGAATCATGCCGGAGGAGGACGGTGGAAGAGGAGAGGGCGCAGACCCCCCAAGGTGAAGACTCATTGTCCAATTCAAGGGAGGATTGTGCTTATCCCTGCCTGATCTCTCCCTGCGCCTTTCATGGAGGCGATTATCTAAACATATCGCTAAAGAAATGAACTCTTCTAGGGAGGCGGTCTCGTCCCGAGCAACTAACTCATCCCTCAGCTCATCCCTTAGTCCACGGAGAAAAAACCCTTGAAGCGCTCGCTCATCCCACCCGCTCTCGGTAGCGAGAATTCTGAAGTCAATCGAGTGTTTCGCCACGGAGTTATCTCCTTGACGCAAAGAAAGGAACCGGCTACTGGCCTCCTTACTACGCAGAGGATGGTCAAAAACTTTGAGGAATTCCTCTGTAAATGATGAAAAAGACACGCAAATGGGTGAATTACTGTTTGAGATGGCTACAGCCCAAGCCGCGGCTTTCTCCGACAAGACACTCATAACGAAGGCAATCCGCAACTTGTCTGAGGAGTAAGTTAACGGCAGCTGATCGAACACGAGACTAGAATGGTGGATGAACTGTCTACATGACCCAACTGTCCTCCATACCTGGTGGGCGTGGGGATGAAGGGTTCCCTAGGTTGTGTGGGATGAGTAGACGGAGAAACTGGTGGTGGAGGTGTTGGAACTGGAACCGGAGCCAGAGCTGTAGTGAGAACAAGAGCCACAAGCGTGGTTAGGTGAGTGGTCAGCTGTTCCATGCTGCCACCGATCTGTGCCACGTTGGAGGATAGGTTGTGGAGTGCTTCCATAACTTCTTGCAAAGCTTTCTCGTTCTGCCCAACACGAGTTCCTTGGTAAGACAGCGCCTGTCTGAATTTCTCAGCATCTGCAGGGACCATTTTGGCCAGATTATTCTGTTAGGGTTTGTTGTTCAGTTGGACCCCAAAGCAGGCACTGACTGTCAGTTCAGAACAAAAGAGAGTTTATTTGCAAGAAATAAAAGATGCAGTGGGCGGCAGGGTGCTGGCTGGTTCGGATATCCAATACGAAACGTGGACGAAGCAGAGCGGCAAGGCTACAGAAAGTCAAGGCATATGGAGGAAAATACTCAGGTTTGTAATACTTCAGGTAAAGACACGAGGGCCAGGAGAATCTATAGCGGGTGCTCTACTGGGCAAGACGCCTAATCTGGCAACGAAGTGGAGAGCAGGCCAGGCTTTTATTGTGAGGATGATTAGATGAAATGAGAAGAAAAATATACTGTTTCTTCGTCAGCTGAAGCGAGGGAGCCAGCCATACCCCCTGCAGAGGAAGAACAGAAAAGGAGAGGGGGAGAGAAAGAACAACAAACAAACTAACAGAATCATCACATCTCTCTCATTTCCTCCACAGTGCTCGCTGTCCAATATTCCTCCATCATCATCACAGCTGGAGCTGAAGTCACTTTGTCTTGTGACAAGATGAGAGATGATCATGTGAACTGTGGAGCTACTGACTGGCTCTTCGTTGATTCAGAGGGAACTGCACCAGTAAAATTGTTTGTAAAAGGGAAGCTCGACATATCTAGGATTTCCAAATATAATGCAGACAGGCTGTGTCTTGCTACAAACTGTTCTCTGGTTATTAGGGAGGTCACAGATGAAGATGCTGGTCGATACGACTGCAGACAGTTTGACCTGACAAACCAAACAGATAAAGATCATGTGGTTTATCTCTCTGTTGTCAACGGTGAGTAAAAGAGTCTCTTCATAAAAACATTATGATCATTCTGATCATTCTGATGGACATAGTTTCACTCATGTTATCTTTCTCTCTCAATATCTCCATCATCACCAGTGACTGAGCAGAAGAGAAGTGATGAGGTGACGTTGAGCTGCTCTGTGTCCACATATAGAAGGTATGGAATCACAGTGAAGTGGCTGTTTATGAATATGGATGGGACTGAAAACACAACTGAACTGAAGACATCACAGTCTTACCGCTCGGCAAATGTGAGCTTCTCAAAATCCCATTTTGTTCTCAAGATGAAGAACTATAGCTCATTAACATGTAAAGTGAATGATGGTTACAAAGAGGAAAAGTTTTCCTTCATCCCTCCGTCATCAGGTGAGAAAACACAGAACACGATGAACTGCTCCTGATCCAATAAATTCCATTTGTTAATACATTTCTTTTTCTTAAGAAGGAAAGAACGAACCAGCTCCAGGAAACAAAGTTATGACAACAGGTACTGAATATTCACTGCACCTCTCATTCATCTCTGTGCTGCTGCGTGTTGATGGAGTTCATGTTAACAACATGTGTAAATACAGGAAGTTGGACTGAACAGGAAACTAAAGCTCTTGTCATTCTGTTCACAGACTGGTGGTGGTACATTCGTCTGGTTGTGGGTTTTGCCTCGATCGTGATATTGGTTGTGATTCTCATAAGATGGAGAAGAAACAAGGTGAGAACATTCACAGATGAAACTAACATGTCACTTATAGAGTTTATACCTCCTCCAGGTTTTTATTTATCTTGTAATAACACCATGAAATAATGATGTCATCATAAGTTCTAAAGTTTTAATATGAAAGTTAAAGTTCTGGATGTTTCTTTGTGTTTTGAAACATGTTGTTATGCTGAGATGGTTTTGTTAGCACTGCATTAGGTTATTTTACTTTTCAATAATTATTCGCATTGTGTTGTCTCTCTGTCACTATGGTAACCGTGCTACATCCTGACCTGTGGTGTTATACATCCTGTTGTGTCTTTTTTTTAATCCATTTTTATCATACTTCCTCGTCAACATTTGTATTTGTTGCGTTCTGTGAAGCACATTGAACTACACTAACCTGATGAAAGGTGCTATACAGATGACTGATTGATTGATTGGCTGATTGATTGATTGATTGATTGATTGATTGTATATCCTACAGATCCAGGGTGGTGATGTTGCAGTGGCCTTCAGCACTGTGGAAGCTCCCTCCTCTTCTTCTGGACCCTCAGCTGATCCCAGCAGCCTCTATGCCAACGTCACATTCATACAATAGTAGAGTTTCATTTGACTTCGATATTTTTATATCAAGAATCATTTGTTACAACTTTCTGCTGTGAAAACAAAGTCACTCGTAATAATGTGATTCTCAACAGATA
Source organism: Platichthys flesus (assembly GCF_949316205.1). Taxonomy (NCBI): domain Eukaryota; kingdom Metazoa; phylum Chordata; class Actinopteri; order Pleuronectiformes; family Pleuronectidae; genus Platichthys; species Platichthys flesus. The sequence goes on from NC_084962.1 coordinate 20,050,889, forward strand.
GAAAAGAAACAAAGGTGGGAACATTCCCAGATGAAATTTTGATTTAGTTTAAACCACTGCCAAGGCCCGACAGTCTGTGAAGATTGTTGTCCAAAACCGGGAATATTTTATTGTTGTTTATGTTCTTCTGATCCAGCTGTTATTATTATACATTACAATGGTGACGTGTTATTTGATAGAACATTGTTCTTTCTTGATTCTTCCTGTTCTGGGTTTGAACCCTCATGGTTGATGCTCTTATTGTATTTCACTTTGGATAAAAGCCTCAGCTAAATGAAATGTAAGGAAATGTAATGTATGATGATATGATATGAATGATTGTTTATGATCCAATGTGTTGTAAAAAGCGTTTTGCCCAGAGTGCCAGAAGGGGGAGCTGTAGGTTAAGCTACTGCTGCAGTGTTTAAGTAATAATAATAATCATAAGATGGTTTATCTTCATATAGATATCGTACGTTTAGCTTGATGAGCCGGCTGTTATAGACATGTTAGTGTTTCATGCTGTGATGTAGATACTGCAGGTTGATTCTTCCAGGTTTGAGTTGAGAGACTTTTTAAATGATGTTGATTTACATGCAACAAGATGAACCTTCCCCCCCTCAGTCGATATCAGTATTCATAACAATATTCAGTGCTTTTATTAAACGGGATGTCCTGCAGGTTCCACATCTCTGAGCCTGTGTGTGTTTTATTGAGACAGATGTTTGCAGCGTTCACCTCGGCCCCCCCACTAACTCTCAGGAGAGAGAGAGAGAGAGAGAGAGAAATATCCACACTAACGCTCAGGACTCAGGCCTCTTGCTGCTCCGTGCATCTCTCTGCTCTGCGGCACGACGCTCGACTGGTTCTCAACCAGCTCAGTCACTGGGAAACTTACTTTCATACAGTCATTGAAGTTTCAGCCCAATGATCTGAAAGAAAAAGGTCAAAATGAAGCAGAAAATAGGAAGAAATGAGGAAAGCAACTCCCCTGTAATCCTCAGAGAGACAAACTGACACCAGAGGAAGAATTAGACTGAACACAGTTCTGTGAAACTGACTCTTGATCTGTGGAGTGTTTCTATTATGAAGTTTCTTTCTTGTATTTTGGAATTCCTGGATCCGCCCCTTTGTCCGGCTCCGCCCCCAAACTGACTCAGTTCTTTCTGGACTCATGTTTCCTGATTCCACCAGTTTTTTTTACTCCTGCCGAAAAACTAAGAAACTGTCAGAGGCACAAACCAACTCTTTGGTGGAAGTCAGACATGTTAGTGGTTGTTCAATAAATGAGCACTAGATGGCAGCAGTGGACAGAGCAGAATAACTGGAAGATGTAATATGAACCCCCAATAATAATTAATAATTAACCAATTTGTATCATACTTCCTTATCCACATGTGTTTTTGTGTTGTTCTGTGAAGCACATTGAACTACACTAACCTGATGAAAGGTGCTGTACAGATGATTGATTAATTGATTGATTGATTGTATATCCTACAGATCCAGGGTGGTGATGATGTAGTGACCTTCAGCACTGTGGAAGCTCCCTCCTCTTCTACTGGACCCTCAGCTGATCCCAGCAGCCATGAAGAGACTCGTCCCGGTGATTCCTCCACGGAGCAGCAGTGAAGACAGTGAGAGAGGACAGAGTCTGTGGGACAATGAAATCAAAAGCCTGTTTATTTCTGTCCTTAAAGTGTCTGTAACAGACATTTAAATTGTCAAAGTAAACAAAATACTCCTTGTGTCTGTAATTTACCTCGAGATGCTGTTTCCTTCTTCTTTCTCAGGTCCCAGTTGAAGATGGTGGGAAAGGTGATGCAGTGACCTACAGCACTGGTTCTCAAACTGTTTTCAACAATATTTCTCCTTTGAAATATGTTTTCATTCAAGTGCAACACAGCATCAGTATCAATGTTTCTCACCAGAGCAATAAGCTGTGTCTTTCCACTGACGTCTGTCCATTCATCCAGCTGCAGTGAAAATGCTTCAACAAGTTTTTACACAACTTCATCAACAATGTCTGTTCCATCGTTTCTATTCTGCAGCAAAGTGTCATTTGACAAAGACCCAGTTTAGAACTGATCTGCTGTGTTTGTGTCCAGCATCGTCTCGGTCAGTACAGCAGCAGCTGGAAGTAGCAGGTCCTCAGCTGTGGTGAAAGGCCTTTTGGCTTCATGAGAAGCCTCCAGTGCTGTGGCTGATGTTCTGGAGACTTTTCACATCGTTTCTTGTGAAACTATGAAGTCAGACTGTTTCTTCTTGAGAAACTCTGGTGTGTTACCGACATGACACTGATGTGTTGTGCTGAGATGTCGCTGCAGCTGCTCTGACTTCATGCAACTGTTCGATAACTTTTCAATCAGAAAATACTCAATGCTTTGGGCGGATTGCAGCTCGTTGAAGTAAATCCCATTAAAACATATTCTTCATGATACTAACGATATTGTGTTGGCTTTTTTTTGTTGGCACAATGTATTTGTGATCCACAGCTCGGGCCTACATGTGTAGTCAAAAGCCTACAGCCACATGTCCCTTTGTTCTGGTGAAAACCAGAATCTCCAGAACTCAGTCTCCCAGGATGCATCAACTTCACAAAGGAGTGAAAAACGACCAGGGACACAAGTTTCAACTTCTATTGGTCACTCTGGGCCCCATTACCTGCAGGTCACCAGGGCCAATATAAGGCCAGGTCTCCCCCTCTTCATTCTCTTTCCATGTAACTCTGAGGAGAGAAGTCCGGCTTCTCCATCTCACATCTTTTCTTTCCATTCACCTCTTCGAGAGGAGCCCACCTCTCTGTCTGAGCAAGAGGTGCAGCTTTCCTCTCACCGAGCGAGGGAAGCCTCCTCCAATTCCAAGCTCTACCAACCTTCACACGAGGGCCTGATGAAGAACTGCAACGGAGCTGTATGCAGAGCAGAACCACAAAGACAGGAGACACACAACCAGCAAGACGACTTCACAGAACTTCAGACAGCACTTTCTTTTTACCTTTCCACGGACGGTAACACAACTTGGCTTAATAATTATACTAGGCTTAACAATGACTGTTTATTCGATTCCTTGTGATGTTTATAAGTTTAATTTGTGTTGATGTGATATTGTGGTTACAAGTTATTTGAAAGTTAATATTAGTTATGACCTTCAGTCTTTCATGCATGCATCTAGTAACTCTCTCTAATTTGGCACCAACACACACAGACACACGCATACTCATATACATATCTTTATTTAGTCATTACACAATAACACAGTAAGTTGTATTTTTATACTTTATTATATTCATAATAAATGTTTTTCTTTCACAAATGTTTTTTTCATTAATGTTGCATAGTGAAATTTGCCAACCTCTACACTTTCAAGAACTCCATATACTTCAACTTACCTAATTATCTAAATGGTATTTTTTGTTATAGTTATTAATTGAATTGTTTGTCAGAGTTCCAAATTCGTAGTTATTAGATTTATGAAACTTAATCAATAAAATTGGTTATTTTTCCATCCTTTGAAGGGTGGTGCCCCGAGGTAACTTAAATCAATCAATGATATTATTTATTATTAACATTTTTAATAATAAATGTTTTATTTTGATAACTAAATTTATTGAATACTGAAAGGCACACCATATTATGGTATCACATGTATTGCATTATTGCAAAACAGTGTTCACTTCCTTCTCCTTATTCTCAGCTGCGTTGCTTCAACAGTTTTCACTGTAAGGGAACTAGTTGATCACCGTGAGAAACAGGAACCTCACGTTCATGTCACTGTTTCTCATGAATTCATGTGATAAATGGTTTATTTTCTTGTGTAGAGTTTATTATTTAAATTTATAACCAGACCCAAGGTCAGATTCTGGTTGAGTTTGTAATATATTCTGCTCCCTTTAACCTGGGTATGAACCAGAATCACATGTTTAAGCTTGCAGCCCTCATCTTCAGATTCTCAATAATTCTTCCATTTATTTCTCGTCATTTCTCTCCTCAAGGGAATGATCACTCACCTGTTAATGGATGAGTATAGAACAGGGTTTTTTGTCTATTAAGCACGAGGCATGTCCTTATGAATTCATCCTGTCATTTACATGTTATACGCTCAGACACATGCAGTCATGCACCTCTCTACCATGGGATGTGGGACGTTATCATGGGCGTAGGCAACCTCTATATATATTGTGCTTTTGATGCCTGCAAAGCGGGCTTCATTATTGCCGTGTGAATGTCTCCGGATTTCTAGAGTCCGTCCTGACCTGTAAGACCTTTGTGTAATTATATCTATACAAGCAAGTTTTGGATCCGCAGAGAATTCTTCCTTCAGCATTAACTTCACCATCATCGACATCTCAGCTCCTAAGAATATACGATAAGATTAATGCTGATTTTGTTGTGTCTTTGTTTGTGTGTTAACAACAGATCATTTCTTTCTTTCTTAATTTCTCTCTTTCTCAGTAGATGAGTAGGAAGTGGGAGGCAGCTTCTGGTTTCTACTGAAGAAACCGTGATGCTCGTCACACTGAATGATGTGTTGATTTATTTTCAGACACAGTGAAGTTAAAGATGTGACCATATATGACAACGACTCTGAGACATGATGGACGGTCACTTCTTCATTTACTTTATTGGTCCACAGGCAAACTAAGTTCAATCCACAGCTGGAAACCACAGAATCACATTTGATTCACGTGAACATTTTGAAGCCCAAGTCAATAATGTTATTAAATCTTATTACAGAAAGATCCTCCATGCACATGTGACCTGAACAAATGGTTAAATAGCTCTTGGCTCCATGTGTTTGAATATGAACCTGAATAAGTTTCATTCATTCAGTAACTTCAAGATAAGTTTGAAATTTGTTATTGTTTTTTTAACAGAGGAATAAAACAATAAAAATGTGACAGAAATTCAAGCTGGACCACCTGTAGAATATCAGAGTCCAGATGTGAAGCTGCTCCAGAGGTGACGTGTGTCGTCCTTTATTTGGACTGAATCTCCTGATGTTTGCATCTCTCATGTGAACGAGTGACAAGTGTCTGAATCTAAAAGTCGCTGCTGCTCATTAGTTCATCGTCAGATATTCACACAGTCTCTGGTCGACGGGGGAAAGTCGGTGCTGATGGATATTTTCTCTACATGCAACTAGCACATGACGACAGAGGAGACATGTCACTGAGGGGAAGTGATCCACAGGAAGTAAACACCACATTGCACTTTTTACTAAGAGCCGAGAAGCAGAGGAGAGAAAGAAGAAGAATGGATGAAATCAAACGGATTCAAATGTCTTTACATCTGCTACTGGTGCTGATTCCATTTACAGGTGAGAATAAATACACTTACACAACTTTACCAGTGTGAACAATAAGAATAACACCAGACTGTTTGTGTTTGCTTTTAAAAGTGAAGAGTTTCACTGATGTGTTGTGGCACAAGTCTGGCTCATTCAGGGGACTGATACTTATGAGTACTCTGATATTGTAGTTGTGTATATTTGTGTACTGGATCATTCCTCATATTTCAATCTGCTGTGTGTTGCTCTTTGTCTAATTGTGGTTATTTGCTCCAGTTTGATTCACCTGCTCCGTCTCCTGTGATAATGAGCTGATGATGTCACTTCTTCAGTCTCGTTCTTCCTTTGCTTTACTTCTTCTCTTCCCATGATGAAGACCAGTGTGCTGCAACATGTAGTCACATCTTTATGCCTCTGAGCCAACGACCTTCAGGAACACTTTGAGGGGAGTTCCTTCAAATGTGGGACAAACATTCAGTTTAACACAAAGATGAACTGATGAGACTTTGGTCGTCCAGGGTCAAAGTTGCTGTGACTTTAAAAAGCACGTGTTTTGCCTTGTGAACGCGATATCTCCGTTACATTTTCTCATGGACACAAAGATTAACTGAGTTGATTTTGGGGGTCAAAGGTCAAGTTCATTGTGACCTCAGAAAACCCTCTTTGTGTCATGAACATGTTGTCGAGAGAATCCTTTCAAGTTTGGCACCAATTTTCCCATTAACTCATGGTTTAACTGGTTAGATTTGGAGGTTAACGGCCTCTCTCACATCTCAAGTCTGAATTTCTTCAGATTCTGACCAGTTGTCTCCTCGAATGAAAACTTAACAGATTAGATTTCAGTGATCAAGTGTCAGAGTGACCTCATGAGTCTGGAGACAAAAGTACGTAGACTGGAACTGGACTGGTTGGCTGAGGCATTCAAATGCAGGGAGAAAACTGGAGTTGATGTTTTTCAGGTTCATCTTGTCAGTCATGCTCCATTTGGTCTTATTTTACAAAGTCATGTCTAAAAGAATCCTCACATTCAGAAGTGAATGAAAATATGAGTCTTTTTCTTGGTTTAGTTTAATTGTTGCTGTCTCTCTCTCATTTCCTCCACAGTGCTCACTGTCCAATCTTCCTCCATCATCATCAGAGCTGGAGCTGAAGTCACTTTGCCTTGTGACAAGATGAGAGATGATCATATGAACTGTGGAGCTACTACCTGGTTCTTCTTTGATTCAGAGAGGACTAGATCAGTAAACCTGTTTGTAAACAGGAAGCTTGACACATCTAAGATTTCCAAATCTAAAGCAGACAGACTACGTCTTGCTGCAAACTGTTCTCTGGTTATTAGGGAGGTCACAGCTGAAGATGCTGGTCATTACACCTGCAGACAGTTTGACCTGACAACACAAACATATGAAGATCATGTGGTTACTCTCTCTGTTGTCAACGGTGAGTAAAAGAGTCTCTTCATAAAACACTTATGATAATTCTGATCATTCTGATGGACATAGTTTCACTCATGTTATCTTTCTCTCTCAATATCTCCATCATCACCAGTGACTGAGCAGAAGAGAAGTGATGAGGTGACGTTGAGCTGCTCTGTGTCACCATATAGAAGATGTGACCTCACAGTGAAGTGGCTGTTTATGAATGAAGATGTGACTGAAAACAACAAAGACCTAAAGACATCACAGTCTTCCTGCTCGGCCAATGTGAGCTTCTCAAAATCCCATTTAGATCACAAGATGAAGAACTATAGATCATTAACATGTAAAGTGAAGGATGGTGACAAAGAGGAAAAGTTTTCCTTCATCCCTCCGTCATCAGGTGAGAAAACACAGAACACGATGAACTGCTCCTGATCCAATAAATTCCATTTGTTAATACATTTCTTTTTTCTTAAGAAGGAAAGAACGAACCAGCTCCAGGAAACAATGAGATGACAACAGGTACTGAATATTCACTGCACCTCTCATTCATCTCTGTGCTGCTGCGTGTTGATGGAGTTCATGTTAACAACATGTGTAAATACAAGAAGTTGGACTGAACATGAAACTGAAGCTCTTGTCATTCTGTTCACAGATTGGTGGCTGTACATCGCTCCGGTTGTGGGTTTTGCCACAATCGTGATATTGGTTGTGATTCTCATCAGATGGAGAAGAAACAAAGGTGAGAACATTCACAGAAGAAACTAACATGTCACTTATAGAGTTTATACCTCCTCTAAGAACTGATAGTCTCATGAAACCACAATTGAATTCCCTAAATCTGGATTTGGATCTGCACCAAATTTCAATCACTAAATATCAGTCATCTAAATATTCCAGATTGTTTTAATCCTTCCAGCTACAGACACACAGATGAAGGCAGATGAAAACAGAACCTTCTCTGTGGAGGAGACGAGAGGTTTTGATGAACCTGACTCTTCTCTCTGCGAGGCCAACTCTTCTGTTCCTGTCGTCTCAGTGAACAAAACACAGACGCACAAACACACGGTCAGTTACAAAGATGAAAAGAACTGTTACAACTTCACAGAAGCAGCGTTTCTGGACGCTGGTTTTCATATTCTACAGCTAAACAAATAAATAAAGCATCAGAGGAGCTAAACCTGTCTTATGTTCATATAAACCTGACAATGCTAAGTATTTATTTATCTTGTGATAATGCCATGTCATCATGATGTCATCACAAGGTATAGATTTTTTATGTAGAAGTTGTAGAACATAAAAAGGTAAAGTCAGTATGAATCCATATAAGTGAAGAGTCCATGTGGTGTCTTCATGGTGTAGGTCGACCCTGCAGAGGATGTGGCCTACGCCTCCATCAGCCACTCCCCTCACAGCACGGCCCAGGTAAACTCCTCTGTACAACAAGACTTCCTTATCTACATTAGTGTTTGTTTTGTTCTGTGAAGCACATTGAAATACACTAACCTGATGAAAGGTGCTATACAGATGATTGATTGTTTGATTGATTGATTGATTGATTGTATATCCTACAGATCCAGGGTGGTGATGATGCAGTGACCTACAGCACTGTGAAATCTCCCTCCTCTTCTACTGGACCCTCAGCTGATCCCAGGAGCCTCTATGCCAACGTCAAGTTCAACCAATAGTAGAGTTTCATTTGACATCGATATATTTATATTAGGAATCATTTGTTACAATTTTCTGCTGTGAAAACAAAGTCACTCGTAATAATGTGATTATCATTAGGTAGAAAATAAACAAAGGTTATTTGTCTGTTGAATATTTAACATTGTATCTTTATGTTCTTCTGATCCAGATGTTATTCTTATACATTACAATGGTGACATGTTATGTGTATGATGATTTGAATGATTGTGAGTGAACCAATGTGTTGTAAAAAGCGTTTTGCCCAGAGTGCCAGAAGGGGGAGCTGTATGTTAATTTACTGCTGTAGTGCTTTAGTCATAATAATAATTATAAGATGGTATATCATTATATAGATATCACACGTTTAACCTGATGTTATAGATATGTTAGTGTTTCATGCTGTGATGTAGATACTGCAGGTTGATACTTCCAGGTTTGAGTTGAGAGACTTTTTGAATGATGTTGATTTACATGCAACAAGATGAACCTTCCTCACCTCAGTCGATATCAGTATTCATAACAATATTTAGTGCCTTATTAAAATGGATGTATTGTTTGTATCTTGTCAGGTGTTTGTTTAGATCGACTTTTTTTTTGCATCAGATTATTTTATCCTATACAAATCTATTAAAATCTATTGTGTTCTGGTTGTAGATGAATCATGAAAATGTACAAAATGTGCAAATTCAACAGTTGCACCAACAAATCCCATTTTTAGCAGATGTATCACTTGTTGACGCCCTCATCCATCGCAGCGAACCAATCAGAGCGCGCCGCCACTTCCACATATGGTAGCGTCTGCTCTCTGGCCCGCCCCTCTTTGTCGTCTGGACCAATGGGAAGCCGCGGAACGTTGGCGAGCGCTGCTGGGGAGAGAGGCGGCGGAGAGAGAAGCAGGAGGCGGCGGCAGGGAGCGACCCGTCCCGGTGAATTCTCCATGGAGAGACTCGTCCTGTGATCCATCCACGGGACAGAGACTCGGGAACAGAAGCCGAAGCTGAAACCGAGGCGCCGGACACGGTGCTGACCGCCGCTGAGCTCCTGTCCCCGGTCTGGACCGGTGGGAGGTAACGGCCCCGGAGATAGCACCGTTAGCAAGCTAGCCAAAGAAAACCAGCAGCACTTCCGGGTTGGATTGTCAAACAGTAAACACGCCTCCACCGGGAACTGTATTCTAATAGTTGATGTTTCTGTGGAAATGCATCTGAATCCCCCACAAACACAGACGTGACGTGATCATGAGTTTGACCTGTGTGCTAACCTTGAAAATACGCAACTCCGACCAACAGGATGCCTTTATTCTGAAGTTCATCCGACCGTGTTTCCGTTCTGAGTGGCTGCTAAACTCCCGCTATCTTGACCCAGAGAAGAAGAAGAGGTGAAGTTGAGAGGGCTCGAACCAAAACAAGACTTCTCATCTGGAGAGGGACATCGGCGCCTCGTCATGAATGGAACCTGACTCGTCTCCTCGCGTGGTCTCTGGGTCGAACGCCCATTAAACCGGAGCCACCGCTGTTACCGTGACATCGGAGCCCCGGTTTAAAACACGGTACGGTTACGGTAATATCGGCTATATTCGACATATTCCAGCAATAAGGAAAAACCTGGTATGATATGAAGCTCACCTGAGAGCTTTCATGACGTATTGGTTCTGCAAAGTGCCTTTGATGTTCATTATAGGACACTAGCTTATTCTGTGACACTGTTGATTTAGTTTAAAAGGACCAGCGCTGGTAAAAATTTAAATTTCCATCGATGTCCATAATTATCATGATCAATTTGACATTGTCATTTCTATAATGAGAGCATATATAATAAGAAACTAGCATTGTCTTTGATACTGTTGATTTAAGTATCGATATTGATGAAGACGATAAGGTAAACAATTATATCAATAACAATATTATCATGATAACTGTCACATTAATATTCCTGTTAAGTTTAAAGTCTGTGACAAGTATTGATATAATGATGTTGCCCAGCCCTTATATAGATATTTAGGACTTAGACTGAGTGCACTAGAATGAAAAATCACATATCAATTTTAAGTTGTGGTCTGTGGTTACACACTGACTTGTGCACTTTGTACACTATAAATACAATATATACCTGAACTAAATATTCTGTGTATATGTCTGTAGTTGAGGCTTCATACTGTCTGATTGTGATATAATTATCTTCCAAAAAAGAAAAGGCACAGATCCTCTTTGAGTGTACAGACTTGAATATCTAATTAGCTTCATAAATACACAATTCTATCTTCATCATTCATAGTTGTTTAGAATTGCTCCCTTGCAGGACAGATATATACCCCATACCTGAAACATGCTTTAAGAGGTATATTTAGATTTTTGCTGATCACCTGATTTGCTGTTTCACAAAATGTGCTGCTAAGGATGAAGGTTTTGTTTTTTATTATAGATTTGCCATCAAAGATAAAAAATGAACTGTCCGTCACCGACGAATGAAGCGAAGCTCTCGTAGCGGGAGGAGGATTCCCTGCCCTGACTTTCCCTCCTCCTCCTCCTCCTGGGATCAATGACAGGACCCAACTCCCCGAGCCGGGCCGGCACTTCCTCGGCCAAACTGAGCAGGCACGGCCGGTCAAAGAGCTCGAGCTCGCACTGCCTCCTCCGCTGCAGCACCCAGGAGGATTCCTCCGCCTCTCCCCCTAATAACAGTTCCCGGTCCCCTGGGGAGGAAGAAGAGAAGGATGGAGGAGTTCTTTTCTATGTCAACCGGACTGGTTTCCCCATCGAAAGCATCACCTGGGAGAGGATGTGGTCCCATGTGGCTGCGGTGCACCCTGATGGTCAGGAGATGGTGGACAGGATACAAAATGCTGCATATCTTCCTAGGGTAAGCTAGCTGTGTTAGATCATTCAGTGGTATCATGTAATCCTCCACACTGGATCTACTCATGGGTATGTTGAAGTATGTTGTTTCATATGACAGCTCCGGGGTTGTGCTGTTCTCCTCCTGACCTCTTCTGCCTTGGCTGAAATCTCAATGCAACAATGTTCTCTCTGTCATTTACCATAACTAGCTCTGCAAAAGTTTTCATGCTCTAATCTTCAGGAAACACATCACTGTCCTCACACTGTCCGTTGCTGTAGCTCCTCTTTTCAGCCTCTGTCTCAAACAATTAGCATCTTTGCTTTGGTCATTTTCTTTTTGAGCAGCATTCTCTATGCAGAAAAGACACGTTGAAATAAACAGTAACTCCCTCATGATACACAGCTTTGTCTGCTGCTGCTCTGGCCCCTCGGCCCAGATTCTCCTCACTGTTTTCCTGTCAGTGATTTGGGTGGATGAAGGTCGGTTTCAGACTGGGGACGAGGACGAGGGAATCTGGTTCTTGTTTAGCTCTGCTAATTGGCCATGTGGTCATTAGTGACCCAGTTGTTCGTTGGTGCCAAGATCCCACGCTGTTGTCCTGGACAGAAGGGACAACAGGAGGACATGTGCACACAAACACACAAACATACCAACAACAAAAACTACACATACAGAGCCTTCTGTCAGTATTGTTTTTAGAAGGCTACGTGTCATGATGGTTTCACGTTGAGCATTTCAGCAGCTTAAGAGTATCACAGTAGAGTAACAGCCAACTGTAACTGCAGCAAAAATTTATTTTACTTTCAGAAAATCCTCGTTTTATGCTTTTTACATTTTTACTCTATATCACAGTTCAGTAAATTGTTAATATGACCACACATAGTGTTTATTTTCCAGTTTACTTTTATGTGTCGGTATGGCTCAGGGGTTAGAGCGGGTCATCCACTAGCCACAGGGTTTGTGGTTTGATCCCTTCATTTCAAAGTGTTCTAGGATACTGAACCCAAATTGTGTGTGTGAATAGGTGACTGGAAACAATTTAAGAACTTTGTTCAATCATTTTCATTTAATTCCACCTTCATGTGTGTGAATGTTATTAAATGCAGCTGTTTACTTTGAAAGGCTTTGCTAGGACACTGTTGTAAACAAGCTTTGTGCGTCTAGGTGTCTGTTGGTTCATCGTGAGGTGATGTTGTGTGGTTGATTAGCAACCCAACGTGTCTGTCTGTGTGTGTGTGTGTGTGTGTGTAAGCAGGTGGTAACCACAGCTGTTGGACTGATCCATATGACCAATGCCTTAAGAGCATTTAGGAGGAGAAGAGAGCAACACCTTTGTTATTAAGAAATGTTTAATTCACTTTAATGAACTGATCAGCATTAAGGGATTATCTTTTTAAAGTGAGACCAATGGGGAGAAGAGCTCTACACCACAGATTACTATGGGATACATGTTGGACGTTACACATACTGTGTGTCATGTATGTTGCTTTCAAAGGGCTATATGTGCAACCCCTCCACCCCCCCACCCCCGAGTGGCATTTTGCACGGTGTCTGTGATATCGTCAGTGACTATGTTGCCTCTCTCCGATCCCTCATTAACAGAAAGGGAGACTGGGCACAGGAGGAGGACCTAAATCTAACAATAGATAATGTCCCATCATTTCCGTAATCCATTGTGGCCCTATTGTTCTGGAGTAAAATCTCTGCTTAAGCTGTGATGAAAGGATTTTATTTTGGACGGTATTTAGCGATTAAACTGAAATGAATCAACACGCTCAGCGACCAACAGTCAGGAAATCGTCACAGGAAGAGTTTGATATTGTTTTATTATTATGGTTTATTGTTAGTATGTGCGGATGCAGATTAGGCCACAGCTGCTGAAGTTTCTGTGTATTTGTGCTTGTCTTTGTCTGGAGGAAGCTCAGAATACAAACATGTTGTTTTGGATCAGTCGATGAAGCTTGTGGACTTTTGCCAACATAGATTAGTTCAGACAGATGTTCTCTGAGGCAACGATTTACAGACCACAGCCACAATCTTCAAGAAGGTGTCCTTTAGTGTTATGACTGTCATCCCGCAGTAGACACAAGCCACAGTGAAGTCGTACTAAAGAAGAATAAGCACTCATGTATCTTGTAAATACTGTCTGATGGACTCTCTCCCCCCCCCCCCCCCCCACACACTCAGAGATAGACAGGCGTTCCCCGGGATGCCCCGCTCTAAAGATATCATGACAGCAGGAAATAGGATCTGTCTCTCCCCCTCCTCCATCTTGCTCTCGCCTGGTTGTTTCCATTTTTAATGCACACGGAGCAAAAGTGCTTTAAAGGTAGCGGAGGTCACTGGTATCTGTATCTCACACCTGCCACTGTCATGGTTCTAAAAGACATGTGGCTCCTGAGTTAAATCCACTTCTGTTCTTCTTGTGTCTTCAGATACTTCAGTTTGCTAGTACTTCTTGTAAATGTGTTTTTACAATGAAGTAGAGCTGTGAAAATACTTTTGTTTTCTCCTGTCTTGTTGGTTACTTTTACATTTTGCTGTTGTTCTCTTTCAGCCTGATGATTTCTGTTCAAACCACTTTCTACTGCCCATCCCCCCTTCCCCTTTCTGAACAATTCAAAAATCACGAAGGTCATAACCGACACTGTGAGAAATCCCTCTGTTCCCTTTCTCTCATGCTTCCCTTCCTCTGGCTTAGTTATCGACAGCAGAAAGGACGGAGACAGAGAGAGAAACGAAGGGAAGGAGAGAACAGAAACCCCGTGAAGGGAAGGTAGTGATGGCAGAAGATGAAGGGATGAAGGAAAGGGGTAAAGACAGGAAGGGAGGTAGAAGTAGATTTAAACTGGGACAATGGAGAGATGCACTCCCAGCTCTGAACAAGGTGGAGACATATCAGATGTCATTGATTCTGCTTCGGTGAATACACCACAATACAATATGCTTCTATAGATACAGAGACTGATCTCCTCGGTCACATGTTTATGTTTGGCGTTGAAGCGCCTGTGTTTCCCGGGTTAGGGTTATACAAGAACACTAACTCGTCTGTCAGTTCCCTCAAAGTTTGAACAGGTGTTAATTCTTTCAGTCCGTGTCATGATTGACAGCTGGTCCTTCAGAATGGTGGTGAAGTCAGAGTGGTTGGCAGCAGCAGATATAAAAGCCTTTCATAAAAATGATGCATTGGCCCAGGCCGTCCTCATTCAATTGTCAAGCTCAACTGCAAACTGTTAAGTGCCTTGCTCATGGTCCGATGGCAGGCTGAACCAAACGTAGTGAAAGTTTAAAATGAAGCTTCTCTTGTGGGACCTTCTGTTCTGAATGTGGTCACGGCAGCAGAAAGATGATCTGACTGACGTTTCTCCCGTGGCAGAGAGGAGAGGAGGAAACAAGTGAGGGATCACCACACATCTCACTGCCTGACCCAGCAGAAAGCAGCTTGTGTGTGTGTGTGTGTACCAGCTGATGCAGCCAGTGTATTAAGCCTTAATGGGGATTTCACGACACCAGAGATTATATGACAGTCAAATCTGCTATTTACTGGTGTTGGCTGGCTGATTGGTTTTTGACTGTTGGCTGGTTGAAGGTCGACCAGCTGGGTGATTATTTCATTGGGTGTCTGGTTTGAAGACTGACCTCCTGTTTGCATTACATCAGTGGTAAATGTATTACCTCCACTAAGGAGGTGGAGTCTTCACCCCTGTCCGTTTGCCTGTTTATCAGCAGGATGAAGCAAAATCTAATGACGAGATTAGCACAAACGTTGGGGAAAGGATGAGACGAGGATAAACCCATCAAATTTGGACAAAGGGACAGACAAGGATTTGTCTTTATAATTGCAAGATGCAACTTTTCTTCAGGAACTAAAATGTCAGTCAGTCAAGCTCAAACCTCAACCAACGCCCAAACAGTCCCTTTTAAAGTCAAGTTGCACCAAATTACACACACACACTACTAGAGATAAGTCTCCTCAACGTGTGTGAAATGGGTTCTCTTCTGACCAAGTCCTTCCACCAAGTTCCATGGCAATCCGTCCAGTGGTCTCTGCTTAATCCTGTTTACAATCAAACACACCACAAAGCAAACGGACCGGGGTCACAACATAACCTCCTTGCATGTAACACTGCATGGATCTTGATATGAAACATTTCTCGATTCTAGTTGGCTGAGTAACCTGTTGAATGTCTGATGTGCTTACACCAACATTTGTGTTCTTGTATGAAAAGACAACAATTGTCCTTGATTATTAAAATATATAAATCGTAGTAGATCACATGTGCCACAGTTTTACATTAGAACCTCATCAAAACTAAAAAAAGACCCGGGCTTCCTCTCCATTTTGTCCTGTTGACTTCCTCCTAAACAAGCAGCGCCGCAGAGACCCAGAGGAAATGACAGGGCTGGGGTTCACCCTTCCTGCACGGCCACAGACCCACAACAGAGGCGACCGCTGTCAGAGGAAGTGTCGGTTTGGGTTTGAGTCTGACTCGCTCTGCTGGTTGGCTCACGTCCTTTCATGAAGCCACATCTCTGATGCTGGTTTCCTCCCTGACATGCTGCTTGTTGAGTTGAAACAGCTGCAGACACACGCTGGTGGTTTCCAGCGCGACAAACCCCTTCTCACCGTGAGGGTGTGTGTTTGTCCGGTGCTCTGAGGTGCGACCGTACCACCTCCACTCTCTGGGGTTAGGGACCTCGTCTGACTTGTGCCGTTCATCTGTTTGATTGGTTTTCCCTGGAGCTACTCACTGTCAGCTGTCTGCTACAGACAGATATATTAGGTGTGTTTGTTTTTAGCACAGAATGCTATTCATTCAGCTGCTACCACAACCAGCACCAGTGACCGCTGTGGTGAAAGGAGCAGAAATAATTCTACTATTGTGCTATTATTATACTAAATTATATTATCTAAATATAAATAACCTTACAAAACACTTTTCTGAAATTCAACAACACAGAGAATTTCACTCTATTCCTATTTCTCTTTTCCAGCATCCTGTTCCTTCAGTCCCGACCTTCAAACCGTCCATGTCTGTCCCCGACTGGCTGGTGTCCGTCCAGAACTACATGAAGGCCCTGCAGTATCCTTTAACACACACACATGACTCCCAACATGACAGCACACAGACGTCAGGCTGAGAGCTCCACCAGTTGGGGGAAGTTAGTTCTTTGTGTCTGGTCATATTTGAGGTTTCCAAAGACTTTTAAAGGCATCACAATGACGTTAACTCCAGGGACACTAGGAGTCAATAGGGACTTGTTGACAGAGACTGGGCTTTATGGTTATACTGGTAATTTGGGGTGCACCGTCCTGCTCAAGGCCCGGAGGAGCCGGGGATCAAACCAACAACCCTCTGATTAGTGATGACCCTCTCCATCTCTCCAGACAACGATACTCTGACAGTTACACCCCGACTCCAAATATTCATCCTTATCATTTCTGTCAGATACAACCACACAGGAACACAGTTCTTTGAAATCAAGAAGAGCCGTCCCCTGTGCGGGTAAGTCTTTGATTATTTAATCATTTCATTTTAACAAGATTAACTCAACAAGCCAATTAACAGAATGATAGTGCAACACCACCAGGCCGCTTAACCACAGACTGATGCATTTACTGTATAATAATAACAATAAAACAAAAACATGTTTTATTCACTCGACCAAGACATCGAAACTCTTGTGGTTGGAGGTTTATTTTGTGTAAACCCTGATTTAACTGTAGTTTCACCAGGAATTTTAAAATGAATTTAAATTGTAAAAATTCTATTTCCGTGTCCTCTTCTTCATCCTCTCCCTTGTCCTTCCACCTCGTCTTCCTCCCTCCTCCAGGTTAATGGAGACAGCAAGAGAGATGATCAGGGAGTCTCTGCCAATCAAATGCCTTGAAGCCGTTATCCTGGGAATGTATCCTTTACACACACACACACACACACACGCTCACACTCACAGTGGGCCAAGAGGTTATTCTTATTATCTCTGTGTGAAATCAATGAGACACGTTGCTCGAATATCTTAATGCCCCCCCACCCCCCACCACCACCACCACCAGCGCTGCCACCCTTTCCAGCTCTTACTGAACCTTGTTGCCTGGCAACAAGCCCACTTCAGAGTTTAACCCCCAACCACACACACACACACACACGCGCTCACACGCGCTCACACACACACACACACACACACATGCACAGACGCTCACCGGCTTAGTATCATCCGGCACAGCTTGAATTTTTGAAGCAGCAGTTTGTCTCCCTTATACGGATATTTGAATTCATACATTTCTCAGGACACGTACTGTCTCCTCATATTGAAGCAGTGCGATTCTTCCCCAGGTCGAAGGTCAGATCCTCAGTGCTTCGCTCAGACAATTTCTATTAACAGGATCCTAATGAGTTCAGATGTGAATCAGACCCCTTATGGGATGAAGCTGCTGATGTGTGTTATGTGTGTAAAACAGTTTTATTTAGGATTTAGCAGGTGAACAGAATCGATTTGTTCGTGTCCTCTATGATGGATGGTCCAGTCTCACATGT
Organism: Platichthys flesus; assembly: GCF_949316205.1. Lineage (NCBI taxonomy): Eukaryota > Metazoa > Chordata > Actinopteri > Pleuronectiformes > Pleuronectidae > Platichthys > Platichthys flesus. The sequence continues at coordinate 20,068,635 of NC_084962.1, forward strand.
GCTAGTTTCACGGTGGCTTTGCTCCTGGGCTGTTAGGGTGGCAGCTGACACTGACTTTCATTGAGACTGACTTTAACCTACGAGGGGGGGGAAGGAGTGAAAGTGGTAAGAGCTGCAATGAAAAAACAAATTCAAGGTGAAAGACGGAGGGAAAATGTTGCTCTCTGATCTTTGGACAACAACTTACTGACTCAGTCCTGTCAGATAAAGAGTGAGTTTGATCAGCATCACCTTTGACCTTAGGTCACTCACCCCAAAAGGCAGTAGGCCCCAGCGAGAATTGAACTCGCGACCCCTGGTTTACAAGACCAGTGCTCTAACCACTGAGCTATAGGGCCTCACCTGACACATGAGTGACACACCAACACTTTGATCTTAACAAAGGCAGAGGACACACCCTTGTCTGCCGTGTGCTCAGTCTGTACAAACACATTCCATTAAATACAAATACTGTGACAAGTTACACCTCCTGTTTCAGTAGACTTGGGAAATGTATGTACAACAGAATCTGTTTAATCGACACTTAAACGTACACCATGTGACTTCGGCCACTAGCGTTTAATGTTGTAGATTATTTTCTGCTCATCGGGACCTCAGTACCTCGTGTTTGGAAATGACAATACATTTTCTTTTTGAATCTTAAAGGTTCAGTGTGTAGAACTTAGTGACACCTAGAGGTTAAGTATCTATTGTAGCTGAATACCCCTCCCCCCTCCCCTTCATCAACATAAACCCCATTTGTTCAATGATCAAGGCACCAAGTCGTCCATATGTTTTTTTTAATTGGCTGTTACTCTTGTATTTAGATATATTTCAATTCAAAACAACTTTATTTGTCCCAAGAGAGCAATTCCAATATTATTTGATTGTACAGTTTATACTGGTAAACTGGTATTTGTAAAGGGATCTGAGGTTCAATCAATTAATCACAGTTATATCCCATTTTCCGAAAAGTGCAACAAGCTTCTGTCCTTAACTCTCAACTAGAGTGAGGATGAACTTGTTTTGAATTACTTTACAAGTGACCACTGGAAGGTAAAGTGGGTGTGTTTATTCTTCGTCGTGAGATAGCCGGTTGAAGAAGACGAGTCAAACAGAAAGGAATCAAGCTCAGGAAAGCAAAGGGCAGAGGGGGATGAATAGAATCTGTTGTTGTGGCCTGTGGCGGTCGGAGCGCTCCCGTCTGTCGGTCCGGCTTCACTCTGTCCTCCGCTGCTTCCTCTCCTGCTCGGAATCCTCTCCAGGATATTCAGGGTTTATCTGGAGAGACAACAGCTCTCTGTGTGGGTTTGAGTCAGAGTCTCCCAGGATTAACATCACCAGTGGTTTGTGGAATAAGAAGAAGGCGTGAGTACGAAGCAGCCTTGAGTTGAATAATAATCAGAGTTCTGTCGAGAGCCCGACTGATTTATTGATTGATTGGTCCAAACAATCTGTTGATACCAGCGTTTTGTTTTATAGAATAAACATTTTTCGAATTATGCGAAAAATAGTTATTTTTGTGCTTTCTTTTTATTTAAAGTTATTATCTCCATCAGATAGTTAATGAGAGGGGTGGGTCATCACCTAGGGAAGAACCAATCAGGATCAGAGGGGGGGATCCAGGACTATTTTTTAATTTTCATTAGCAGTGTGACACGTGGAGTTTCTTGTGGATTCATAAGTAGATTATTTTATGAAAAGGATCCAGTCTTAAAGTGTGAAACCTCCGGCTGCAGCTTAAGATGTTATTTTTAGATCCTTCCTTAACCCTGTTGATTTGACCAGCTACCTGACCAACGGCCTGACGTCTCTGGAGCGTTTCCCCATCAGCTTCAAGACTCAGTTCTCAGGCCACTGCTTCCACCACGTTGTACTGGGCGTCTACTGCAACGGTCGCTATGGATCGCTGGGCATGAGCCGCCGCCAGGACCTGATGGACAAACCGCTCACCCACCGGACGCTGGGGGAACTGGTGGCCGAGTTTGAGAGCTCCTACAAGAGATACCAGCACACTCTGAAGAAGGTAAGAGGGGAGGGAGGAGGGAGAGGGGGAGGGAGGAAGTGTGTGTGGCATCAGTTAAGGTGTGTTTAAAGGTATCCTCTGCTTGTCCCAGGTGAAGATCGGCCTGTATGTGCCTCACGACCCACACGTCTTCCAGCCAATAGAATGGAAGCATTTGGTCCTGAACGCCGCCAGACTGGGAGCTCAGGAGATGAGGAAGGAGCTGGAGAAACACGGTCGAGACATGAGGATGAAGGTGTGACACGCAGACATAACACAATGTGATGATGCCAGACAAAAGGCGCTGCAGCCACAGTCTCAGTGGTTAATGGGAAACACTGGTGAAGAAGTTTGAGCGTGGAGAAGAGAAGCAGCAGAAGGACGTGCTCACATTACCACACTGTAAATCAACCAGGAGGGTAAAACAAGAAAACACTCCACAGTCGGGGGTGAAAATGGAAAACTTGGATAGAGAGTGTAATTCCAAACAGGAGCAGAAAAGAAAAACAGCTCTTAGTGGTGAAGTTAAAGTTAATGGAGCCTTTATCTGCCAAACTACAACACAACATGTTATTTCATAGCTACACAAACCACAGTGTGTCTCCAAGTCACGTCCAAACACAACCTGTTAGAAAGAGAATTTCTGCATCACAGAAACAAATATGAAACATATTGTATTTATATTTGCATGTCACTTTTTTTACATTGTGTTTTGTGTTACCTTCCTGTTTGTTTGTTGGTTCGTTTAATCTCAGTGTGTAGTCTCTGATTCATTGGGTACACTCACTTTTCTGTCTGACCGTTGGGATGAACATGGAATACAAACTGTCAGGAATAATTTAGGGCATGATGGGAAAGGACGAGTGTGTGTGTCTGTGTGTGTGTGTGTGTGTGTGTGTGTGTAGAAGAGAGGCGGACTCGGAGGAGTGGATTGTTTGAGGTTAAATGTTTTATATGAGTCTTAAGATTTGATTTGTATGTTATTTTCCATGCGGTGATTTATTGATTTTATTCCACATGCACTTCTATGTAAGTCTGAGTGTGTGTTTGTGTGTATGATGCCGGTGTAAGACATTGGTACAGTATATGGACTGCACTGCATGTCAGCAAGATATGTAGGTCAGTGAGTTTGCAGCTGTCACACACACACAAACACACACATACTGTATTATACACTCATGTATGTGTGTATGTGCAAATGAAGGCAACACACACAGACACACTTTATTTTAATCTCTACTGTACCCCAGAGAATGTGAATTTATTATAAATAGAATCTGTGTGTGTGTTGTGTGTGTGTGTGTGTTTGTGTGTGTGTTTGTCTCCATGAGGATTCAATGTTTGGACAGTGAGGTCATTGTGTTTGTCTGAGACTTCTGCCTTGTGTTTAAGTGTACGTGTAGAATTAGGTTTATGTTAAGGTCCTGGAATGCACAGCAGTTTGTCAGTGAGGGTCCTCACAGGTACAGACTTTTCAATGTGTGTTTGAAACGTGAAGAACTCAGTGAACTAGACGAGGGAACAGAGAAGCAGATATAAAGTTTCACATTCATGAAGCATCAGATTATCTGAGTGCAGACGAACGGCTCTAATAATAAAACTTGATTTCCATCACATTTACATGAAGGAGGTTATAAAACATGAGGATAAAACAACACAAAACAAACATGAGAAAGAACGAGAAATCTGACACACACACACAAACACACAATGACCCACATATCAGAACCACATGACCAGAAAGACCAGCTACTTCCTGACTTTTTTCTTAGTCCAGTTTTTTTCCTGCTGATAGTTTCCAATTTCTGTTTCACACTCACACACACACACACACACACACACACACACACACACACACACACACACACACTCACACACACACCTCTTCTCTGTCACGGTGGCTTGTTGAGTTCACGGGGAGAAGAGAATGAATCACACGATGACTCTGCACAGAAAGATTCATCACAGTCGCACTCTTCCTGCAGCTGAACAGAGGCAGAGCCCGGAGAGTTCTTTCTGCTCCTTGACTTTAAACACTTGTTTAGAAGTTCAGTTTATCTTTAAGCACTTGAGACCGAGTGGAAGTGGAGAACCAACACGTGTCCCGTTCTCCTGGATGTGGTTCGTCTGTTTACTGATGACAACACTGACACTGAACTACTTTCCTTGTATCCAAAGTTTTATTTATGTATTAGAATAAACACAAAAGATGTGCATTCATGTTTACTTCTTAATTCAAGTTCTACATATTTCATTGTATTCTTGCAATAAAGTTTATGGTTAAACTGTAAAATATGAAGCTTCAAAAACTTGATAACGAAACCTTAGGAAACATTTCCAATGATTCTATAACTGATTTGAGTCGGACTCTTTGTTATGATTAATGATGGCTGCATTGCATTTAACTGAAACTCTTACATTTAATTTACTTCGTTGTCCTTACGCTAATTACACAAATTTAAGTCTAAAATGCCTCTTAATACAATTCTATGTACTGTTGTTGATGTGTGTGTTGTTTGTTTGTTGTCAGATCCTGAAATCCTCCAGCGCCCAGTCACCAATCAAAGAGCGGAGCCGGGGGAAGTCCTTATCCCCACGGCGGAGGCAGAGCAGTCCCCAGCGGCGCTTCGCTCAGCGCAGAGACAAATCGTGAGTGTGTGTGGAGCCGACGATGTGTGTGTCCGATCATTTCACACAATTCTTAGCTAATGATGAAGATTTCTAGATGAAAGGAAGTCTCCAGATTCCTCAGTGAGGTCACCGGTGCTTCCTTCCTCCTCCGTCCTCCCGCAGCTCTGCTCTGCAGGTCGAGAAGAGTTTAGACTTGAAGTGAAAAGGTCGATCTGACATTTCACTGGAAACAAGCCATCATGAGTGTGTGTCTGTGTGTCTGTGTGTGTGTGTGTGTGAAGCTTGAGAAGCCGAGCCAGAGCCCCTCACGGTCCCTAATCTGAATTAACAGCTGACACTGAAGACCTCGCGTGTGTCTTTGTTGCCGACAGCTCAGCGTTATCAGCGGGCAGACGAGTCCTTGTTGCTTTCAGCTGACACAGGCGCTGTCATTGTTGTGTGTGTGTGTGTGTGTGTGTGTGTGGTTGTGTGTGTATGCCAACAACACTCTGCAGCAAAGTGCCTCTCTCCCTGTCTGACACACAGGATGTCAGATGACTGATGCTGCAGGTAAACCAGTAGTTCTCCTCCAGAATAGAAGAGTTCACTGAACCAGCTCCTTTAGGAACTGGCAGCTTCCTTCTCTGTGAGTTGAAGGTCATGAACTGCATTGTGGGTCCGTTGCGTCGTTTTACTCAAACTGCGTTCGACAGAAATTAGCGGCAGCTCTATTTTTCATGAGGCACCAGCCAATCAAATCACCTTGATGCGAAAGAGGAGGCGGAGTCAGCTGGCGAACCTGGTGTTGATCTGGTTGTGGGTTTTATTCCCGTGTTGTTCTCTTTGCGTTGTGTTGACAGCTGCCATGAAACGTTCATCACACCCACGGCCATAGGTGTGAGTCCAGCGTTTCACCAGCAATTTTGTGTAGTTGTGTAGTGAAATCAGTTGCCAACAGACTTGTGGATAAGAAAGTGTAAGAACTCTCCATTTGAGCAGATGAAATTCCTTCAGTGTTGAGCAGCCAATAGAAACGCGTGACTCACCACTATAGTTCAACTGCACGGAAACGGACACAAACACACAGGACGCTGAGTGTGTCTGTGTGTGCTGGCAGCTGCGTGGTGTAACACAACCTGACCTGGACGACAGCTGCAGCCCGGCCGCACTGCAGAGTCACCACACACACACACACACACACACACACACACACACACACGGCACCATAATTACTGACATTCCCGGTGTTGCAGCTTGACGTCGCTCTGTGATGACCTTTATTACGAGACACTCTCACAGCCTCAATATTCAGATGTGTGTGTTTGTGTTTGAAAAGAGCAACACAAAAATGAAGACTAATCCATTTCAGTGATTTAATATCAAATCATCTCAGAATACAATTCAGCCGTCAAAATATTTAACGTTAAAGTTGAACGTTAAATATCTAAAAATCCTTCACATCAAGGATTTTAAATGTTTGTTTTGTTCTTTAAAGCTGCACTATATAACCCTTACTGAGCAACAGCGCCCCCTGCTGCCACACGTGTCGATTAATCATTAAATCATTAGTCATTTAATTTTTCTACCTTGAGTATAAATTTTGTTAATTCTTTCGAGTTTTTGCTTTCGTCTTTTAATTGATCTTGATGGAAAAATAAAGTCTGTATGAGAAAGTTCGACTTTTAGCTCGATTTAAGGATTGTCTGAAACTGAGATTATGATTTCCTGATCTACTTTGTTTTATTGGTTTATCTCTGAGCTTTGATTTCATTTAAAGGGACTGTTGGGTCGTCTGCAGAGTTCGATCTGAAGTCACCACAGGGGGAACCGAGTCTCTTTATTTGCTTCTTGTTTCTGCCTCTGGGTGATTTTTAATCTTTTTAAAACTTCAGTTCTCAGTTCAGAGAAACAGCAGAACAACACATCACCACTTTGAACCACTCCTACGTGCTCCTTAAAGAGCTGTTACTGATGTCAGCCGAGCACTTAACTACTTAATACGACGTTGTCCCTGCAGCAGAGACAGACTAACAATCAGCTGCTGGTTGGACCAGCTGAGAGAACTCCTCAACGACCCCCGTTTATATTAGCAGCGTGATTAATCGCTCCGGTGACTGTTAGCTGCACTGCCTGCTGGGAAGTGGAATGCTTTTTTAGAAATGAAACAGCTATGAAGTGTCAGACGTGTGCTCATTGTGAAGTTCTTCTTCTTCTTCTCCTTCTCCTTCTCCTTCTCCTTCTTCTTCTTCACTGTGTCTGATCGGTGTGATACTCTTCTGTCTTTCAGGCCGGCCTGCGTGGAGAGGAAACCTCCGGAGCTCAGCACCCTCAGCGACGGCTACCAGATCCGCATCTGAGCCCCTCCGTCCCCGTCCACACGTCTCAACCTCCCCGATCCTAAAGACTGTACCAGCCGGCGCTCTAGGTGGACGAGACACTGCAGCTCTGACACAGGTGGACGATGAACACAAGTGCTTTCTGGACTTTCAGAGGAGGAACTTCTTTGAAGCTGCGACTCGGGGAGAAGAGATGATTTTATATGTCAAGAAGAGTTTGGTTGCCTGTTCCGTCCCCGTGGATCCACGAGCAGCGGCAGCTTCTTCTTATGTTTTTAAAAACTCAAACTCGGATGTAGAAGTTCAGCAGATGAATTATCTCAAAATCAGCAACATTTCAGTCCAGGAATCGAAAGTTGAGAGCCTGAAATCAATAAATCATCGTATCATCTCTGTCGCCCCCTCAGAGGTCGATATTATACGTTTTCCTCAAGCTGCCATGTTGGAGGAGTCAACAAGAAGATGTTCCGCTGCACGAAACTCAACTAAAACAGATTAATAGACTTAACTTAATGTTAAAGGAGAAAAGATCTTATCTGTCCATGTGCAGGTGCTTCACATACCTCGAGAACCGTTCATCTTATCTCCAACATGTCGGTGTTCAAAGAGGAAAGATGAGGTTCCCACGTTACTCTGGCCTGTTCATCTACTGCAGCACCTTGATTAGTTGCACTTTGACTTTCTCAAAAGCTTTTCAATCGTCCATGGTTTGAATAAGATGAGTAAGTCGACTCCCACATGCAGATTTCCTTCGATCGGAGTGGACGAGTTTAGAATAAGGAACTCGTTCAATAAGGACAATCAAAGAGGCAGAGTCGATAGAGTTTCAGGAAGAAGAAGAGAAGAGAGAGGAGAGGATCATTAGAGCACTGCGGCAAACCTCCCTCTCTCTCTCTCTCTCTCTCCCTCTCCCTCTCTCTCGCTTCCTCTTCTCATCTGGATACGTAACCACAGCTGGAAAATAACATGACTGAGATTTGTCTTTTTTTGAATCTCCACTATGAAGATTGTGATTTAGAGTCGAAGGACTTGACCGTAAATCTGCAGCACGAAGATGAAAATCAGCTGGTGAATCATCTCCGGTACCAAGTGGCCTGTGAGAGTTCGTTCAGTACAGTTCACACTTGTTAATTTCGTATAAATCAAAATCAAATCTGAATCAGTTTCTCTGGATTCTCCTATTGAGGCCTTTGAAGAATCACAGCTCGAGTTCAGTTCGACATTCACGGATGATTTTAACCCGTCTGACACAAACACAAATAACACAATACCACATATCAAAGAAGTGCTCATCACACAACACAGAAGGCTGAATTTAAAACATACTCATACTGTACTTGGACATTTTATTATACTTTGTACTACATACTGTATTATATACATATGCAACGTTTACTTGTTTGTTTGATCTGCAGAATGTTCTGTAAAGTTTTCAGTCTGAGAACTGTCAGCTTCTATTCAACAGATCTATACGACAGACGTGAGGGCTCCTTGAAGGTGAAGCCAAAGCTCTCGATTGCCACCTGGTGGCTGGGTGCATTATAGTTCAAAACCCCCACCTCCTCCATGTTAGCAGTGGGGCCAAGGTAGAAATGTTGGCTTGACAACCACATCTCCCACTGCTGTCCCCGGACCAGCTGTCCTCACAGAATGAAGGGGCTAGATGCCTTGCTCATGGGCCTCTTCAGGGAAGCTATGCCAACATTTTAACTCCAGCATAACTCAGTAGAGCTCAAACCTTCGCCAAGGCGCAACAGTCCATTCAATTAAATTAAACTGCACCAACATCCTGGATCCGCCTCCTGATCCAGATCAGCACCAGATTTTAATTGGTTCTTTCCTGACTGACATCAGAACCTGCCACCCAGTTTTGCCGAAATCCATTCTTTAGTTTTTGTGAAATCTTGTTCACAAACGTACAAATCGACAAACAGACCGGGCTGAAAAATAGAAGGTTAGCTCAGTGTGTTTTATTCTCTCGTGACAAAGAACAAAAATCCAAGTCTTCCTCACTTCAAACAAAGTGTTTGTGGCTTAAAGAGGCAAAAACAAACCACATTTTCAAACATCTGTACAGAAATCATTCTCAGTCATTAAGAGTTATTCTTCTCTCCACAGTTTATAAAATAACTCTGAGTTTCCTCTCGCTCTGTGCAGCCTGAGCCACGATCACTGATTCAAGGTGCTGTGAGCAAAGAGCGGAATATCTTTCACGTTTGTGATGTTTGACCAGCAGAGGACCAGAGCACAAAGCAACCAGCTCCACGGGATCTTATTTGTACTGTAAATTATCTACAAAGGCTTAATGATGTTAGCATCTGAGGAAAAGCACAAAGCTGCTTCTGACTTGTTCTTCTCGCTTCGGTTGTCAACAAACAAAAGCCTGGACTGGCGAAGTTTCTCGACCTGGAGAACTTTTTTAAAGAATGGAACCTTTTCTGACGGACTCCATGTGTTTTACAAACTGAGATTCCACAGTTTCCTAAACTTCACTAATGTCTCTCGATGCACAAATATGAGCATGAAGACAAACAAGGACTCGACACAGACAATGAAACACTCGATGTAGCAACAGTTTTTAATTTAACTCTGGAATAGAAACGTCTGCTTTTGACAATTTATCTTAATGAATGTTTCCTTTTTGTTTTTCTTCATAAGATTGTGGTTGAAAAACGTAACTTTTTGGATTTCGTTTCATTGATTGTAAATTTAGATTTTGAATGAGAAGCAAGAATTCAAAAAAAGGAAAGAAAAAAACCACCTTGTGTTTGTAGCAGGTTGTGTTTTTATCTTTTTGAAGGCCTTTGTTTCCAAAGTGCTGGATCGTGTTTCTCAGCTCCGTCCTAAACTAACTGATCTGTGATGAACTCAAATCTTTATTTATTTGGAAATATGAACTGGAAACAAACATCTCAAATCTCCTTTTCAATAATACAGATTCAAAATTTAAATAATATCCGTCGTTATGTCCAAATCTTCAAGGTTGTTGATCAAATCCAGAAATCGAATGGAAGCAACAAAAAAAGTCACTAATACAATTTCATAATTTTTATTTATGCAGCTTTGAATTAGAAAAATATGTTTTTGTGTCCGTTAAAGCTGAACCAAATTCAGAGCAACATGTCGTCAGTATTTGAATAAAACTTCCAGTGCCTCCGCAGTGCTGCTCCCATGTGTTTATTTGATGTGTTGACTTTGCTGTGTGTTGTTTGGAGGATTTGTGCCCGTGTGCATCGTGTGATCCTTTCACCGCAGTGTTTGTTTGCCATTGAACAAAGTCGAAGCTTTTTCTTAAAGTTTGCAAACTGATTTCCTTCTCCTCTTGTTTTCTTCTTCAGATTTGATTCTGTAGTTTTGGTTTGCCTTCTTCTCGCCTGTTGTGTTACGATTGTTCTGCGAGGAACAAAAAAGGGACAGACGGCCTTCTGTCAAACTCTTGAGCAATGTAATGAGAAGGGCTTGTGGCACTCTGTGGGAATCGAACCCTAAACCTCTGGAACAGTATTGAGCTCATTGGGGCTGTTGAGTGTGTTGAACTTTCCTGTGGTCCCCCCAATTCAATATAACTATCTTTACTCTGTTACAGTTTCAGCTGTTTTTATCAACAACAGTAGCAGCATGTGAATAAATGATCTATGTTTCTAACTTTGTGTTTTTCTCTTTCTTCACATTGTTGTGTGTCAGAATCATGAATCTAGTTAAGGAGCTGGTGACCGAGTTTCATCTTTAGACGTGTGACATTGTGTTTGTGACTGAATATGATGCAACTTTACAGCTTCTTTTAGACGTTTTTGTGAAATTTGTATTAGTTTTAAGTTGTGTTAAGATGTTTTCTGACTTTTTTTATGGAAATTTGTCTCAGGTGCAAGAAGACTGTACTGAACTTCAACAAGATGAGGAAGACGAGCAGAGTGAGGAAGGATTTGAATAATGTTCAGCTTCTTTAGAAGACAGCCCTGTACACTCACACACACACACACACAGATAAACCCACACGCCCGGCTTCTGATAAACTAATCTGCTTATGTTGCGCTGCAGATGTGAGCGGTTGTGTGAGTTTAGACGAACACGTGGAGGCAGAAATAATCCTTCATTTTTCATCTATGCAGCAGCTTAGAGAGTGTGTGTGTGTGTGTGTTCTTTTACAGCTGTCTTTGTGAGGACCAGTGACATTTTGTCCGGTCCTCACTTTGTATTTGTGTGATCTTCAAATTGCTTTGTTTTGAAAGCTGCTGTATAAATAAAGTGTCATTATCATTATTATTATTAATAATTATTATTTGGGGTTATTATTACACCTTCACGTTATTCTGCTCTGTCCACTGCTGCCATCTAGTGCTCATTTATTGAACAACCACTAACATGTCTGACTTCCACCAAAGAGTTGGTTTGTGCCTCTGACAGTTTCTTAGTTTTTCAGCAGGAGTAATAAAAAACTGGTGGAATCAGGAAACATGAGTCCAGAAAGAACTGAGTCAGTTTGGGGGCGGAGCCGGACAAAGGGGCGGATCCAGAAATTCCAAAATACAACAGACAACCTTCATAATAGAAACAGTCCACAGATCAAGAGTCAGTTTCACAGAACTGTGTTCAGTCTAATTCTTCCTCTGGTGTCAGTTTGTCTCTCTGAGGATTACAGGGGAGTTGCTTTCCTCATTTCTTCATATTTTCTGCTTCATTTTGACCTTTTTCTTTCAGATCATTGGGCTGAAACTTCAATGACTGTATGAAAGTAAGTTTCCCAGTGACTGAGCTGGTTGAGAACCAGTCGAGCGTCGTGCCGCAGAGCAGAGAGATGCACGGAGCAGCAAGAGGCCTGAGTCCTGAGCGTTAGTGTGGGGGGGGGGGGGGGGGGGGTGAGGTGAACGCTGCAAACGTTTGTCTCAATAAAACACACACAGGCTCAGAGATGTGGAACCTGCAGGACATCCCGTTTAATAAAAGCACTGAAAATTCTTATGAATACTGATATTGACTGAGGGGGGAAGGTTCATCTTGTTGCATGTAAATCAACATCATTTAAAAAGTCTCTCAACTCAAACCTGGAAGAATCAACCTGCAGTATCTACATCACAGCATGAAACACTAACATGTCTATAACATTCGGCTCATCAAGCTAAACGTACGATATCTATATGAAGATAAACCATCTTATGATTATTAGTATTACTTAAACATTGCAGCAGTAACTTAACCTACAGCTCCCCCTTCTGGCACTCTGGGCAAAACGCTTTTTACAACACATTGGTTCATAAACAATCATTCATATCATATCATCATACATTACATTTCCTTACATTTCATTTAGCTGAGGCTTTTATCCAAAGTGAATTACAATAAGAACATCAACCATGAGGGTTCAAACCCAGAACAGGAAGAATCCAGAAAGAACAATGTTCTATCAAATAACACGTCACCATTGTAATGTATAAGAATAACAGCTGGATCAGAAGAACATGAAGATACAGAATAAAATATTCCAAATGACAAACTTCAAGAATCAATAAAATGGCTGAAAACTGGTTAAATCCAGTCCACACGATAAAAGTGAGTTTTATATAAATCTTCACAGACTGTCGGGCCTTGGCAGTGGTTTAAACTAAATCAAAGTTTCATCTGGGAATGTTCCCACCTTAGTTTCTTTTCTATCTAATGAGAATCACATTATTAGAGTGACTTTGTTTTCACAGCAGAAAGTTGTAACAAATGATTCCTGACATAGAAATATCAAAGTCAAATGAAACTCTGCTATTGTATGAATGTGACGTTGGCATAGAGGCTGCTGGGATCAGCTGAGGGTCCAGTAGAAGAGGAGGGAGCTTCCACAGTGCTGAAGGCCACTGCAACATCACCACCCTGGATCTGTAGGATATACAATCAATCAATCAATCAATCAATCAATCAATCAATCAATCAGTCAATCAATCAATCAATCAATCAATCAATCAATCAATCAATCAGTCAATCATCTGTATAGCACCTTTCATCAGGTTAGTGTAGTTCAATGTGCTTCACAGAACACAACAAATACAAATGTAGATGAGGTAGTATGATAAAAATGGGTTTTAAAAAAGACACAACAGGATGTATTACACCACAGGTCAGGATGTTGGCACAATTACTTTACTGATAGAGAGACAACACAATGCGAATAATTATTAAAAGGTAAAATAACCTAATGCAGTGCTAACAAAACCATCACAGCATAACAACATGTATCAAAACACAAAGAAACATCCAGAACTTTAACTTTCACATTAAAACTTTAGAACTTATGATGACATCATTATTTCATGGTGTTATTACAAGATAAATAAAAACTTGGAGGAGGTATAAACTCTATAAGTGACATGTTAGTTTCATCTGTGAATGTTCTCACCTTGTTTCTTCTCCATCTGATGAGAATCACAACCAATACCACGATCGAGGCAAAACCCACAACCAGACGAATGTACCACCACCAGTCTGTGAACAGAATGACAAGAGCTTCAGTTTCCTGTTCAGTCCAACTTCCTGTATTTACACATGTTGTTAACATGAACTCCATCAACACGCAGCAGCACAGAGATGAATGAGAGGTGCAGTGAATATTCAGTACCTGTTGTCATCTCTTTGTTTCCTGGAGCTGGTTCGTTCTTTCCTTCTTAAGAAAAAGAAATGTATTAACAAATGGAATTTATTGGATCAGGAGCAGTTCATCGTGTTCCGTGTTTTCTCACCTGATGACGGAGGGATGAAGGAAAACTTTTCCTCTTTGTCAAGATGCTTCACTTCACATGTTAATGAGCTATAGTTCTTCATCTTGTGAACAAAATGGGATTTTGAGAAGCTCACTTTGGCCGAGCAGTTAGACTGTGATGTCTTCAGGTCTTTGTTGTTTTCAGTCACATCTTCATTCATAAACAGCCACTTCACTGTGAGGTCACAGCTTCTACATGTGGACACAGAGCAGCTCAACGTCACCTCATCACTTCTCTTCTGCTCAGTCACTGGTGATGATGGAGATATTGAGAGAGAAAGATAACATGAGTGAAACTATGTCCATCAGAATGATCAGAATTATCATAATGTTTTTATGAAGAGACTCTTTTACTCACCGTTGACAACAGAGAGATAAACATTATGATCTTTATATGTTTGTGTTGTCAGGTCAAACTGTCTGCAGGTGTAATGACCAGCATCTTCAGCTGTGACCTCCCTAATAACCAGAGAACAGTTTGCAGCAAGACGTAGTCTGTCTGCTTTAGATTTGGAAATCACAGATGTGTGGAGCTGCCTGTTTACAAACAGGTCTACTGCTCTAGTCCTCTCTGAATCAATGAAGAGCCACTCAGTAGCTCCACAGTTCACATGATCATCTCTCATCTTGTCACAAGACAAAGTGACTTCAGCTCCAGCTCTGATGAAGATGTAGGAAGATTGGACAGTGAGCACTGTGGAGGAAATGAGAGAGAGACAGCAACAATTAAACTGAACCAAGAAAAAGACTCATATTTTCATTCACTTCTGAATGTGAGGATTCTTTTAGACATGACTTTGTAAATTAAGACCAAATGGAGCATGACTGACAAGATGAACCTGAAAAACATCAACTCCAGTTTTCTCCCTGCATTTGAATGCCTCAGCCAACCAGTCCAGTTCCAGTCTACGTACTTTTGTCTCCAGACTCATGAGGTCACTCTGACACTTGATCACTGAAATCTAATCTGTTAAGTTTTCATTCGAGGAGACAACTGGTCAGAATCTGAAGAAATTCCGACTTGAGATGTGTGAGAGGCCAAAAACCTGAAACCTTGACCTTTAACCTCCAAATCTAACCAGTTAAACCCTGAGTTAATGGGCAGATCAAAATATGAGGAATGATCCAGTACACAAATATACACAAGTACAATATCAGAGTACTCATAAGTATCAGTCCCCTGAATGAGCCAGACTTGTGCCACAACACATCAGTGAAACTCTTCACTTTTAAAATCAAACACAAACAATCTGGTGTTATTCTTATTGTTCACACTGGTTAAGTTGTGTAAGTGTATTTATTCTCACCTGTAAATGGAATCAGCACCAGTAGCAGTAAAGACATTTGAATCCGTTTGATTTCATCCATTCTTCTTCTTTCTCTCCTCTGCTTCTCGGTTCTTAGTAAAAAGTGCAATGTGGAGTGTACTTCCTGTTGATCACTTCCCCTCAGTGACATGTCTCCTCTGTCTTGAATTTCTGTCTCATGTTTGTTGTTTTATTCCTGTGTTAAAAAAACAATTACAAATTACAAACTTATTTTGAAGTTACTGAATGAATGTAACTTATTCAGGTTCATATTCAAACACATGGAGCCAAGAGCTATTTAACCATTTGTTCAGGTCACATGTGCATGGAGGATCTTTCTGTAATAAGATTTAATAACATTATTGACTTGGGCTTCAAAATGTTCACGTGAATCAAATGTGATTCTGTGGTTTCCAGCTGTGGATTGAACTCAGTTTGCCTGTGGACCAATAAAGTAAATGAAGAAGTGACCGTCCGTCATGTCTCAGAGTCGTTGTCATATATGGTCACATCTTTAACTTCACTGTGTCTGAAAATAAATCCACACATCATTCAGTGTGACGAGCATCACGGCTTCTTTAGTAGAAACCAGAAGCTGCCTCCCACTTCCTACTCATCTACTGAGAAAGAGATGAAGAAAGAAATGTCTCCAGTCTTTATTATGAAATCTGTTGTTAACACACAAACAAAGACACAACAAAATCATCATTAAACTCAACAAGAATCTGACCTTGGGTCTGGTTATAAAGTAAATAATAAACTCTACAAAAGAGAATAAACCTTTTATCACATTATTGATAATCCAGCAGAAGAAGAAGCAGCAGCCGACGGACAAGAGGCGGAGGAGAGAAAGGAGATGGAAAATACATGGTGGTCAGTTGAGGAAGCTGCGGTTCAGTGAGGAAATAAAGGACATTACATCACCAAATCCACAAAGTCACTCTACAGCTTTTCATTTCTACTCTTTTAAAAAGTCTGTCTATCTGAAAAAGCCTCCCCAAGTTTTGTGGTGATCATCAGGTAGTTTTTAATTAATCCTTTTAACGAACATTCAAGCAAACAAATGTCAGGGGAGAAAACACAACTACTGAGAGATTAATTGAGAAACAATGAATCCTGAATAGAGAAAATAGAACAATAGAATAAATACAGCTTTATAAATAAACAAATAGGAACAGAATAGAATAGAAAGCCTTTATTGTCACTGTATTATGATACAATAAAATGTACCACTCCAATTGGAACAGATTCATTAAATGAAAAAGTAACATGATTGAACACGTTTCATACCACAGTCAAATTGCACAAGAATATAAAAACTGCCTAGTCACATCAGGTCCGAGTTCAGTCCTGAGTTCGGCTGCAGTCGACCTCTGGACTGTGGAGGAGAACCTTTCTGATGGGTTATGACTTGTTAGCTTTTTATTATAATGGTCGTCCTCGCTGTGGACGGACGTGTTTTAAATGCATTGATCCTTTTCTTATTCGCTGCTGGATATCTGCTGACAGAGAAGGCGGTTGGAACAGGGAGCGATGAAAGCCTGAGACGATCTTTGCCCTACAACCACCTCGGGATGTTAAACATCAAACAGATTGAGTTTATCATTGGCCAGGTTTTAGATATGTGGGCGAAGGGTGAATGTGTGGAGGGCATCTGCTGCTGTGAGCGTTCAGGTCCCACAGAAACATGCACAGAAAAATGAGAAGACCCAGCCGACCCCTTGTCAAACCTCATCCAGACTGAAGAAGTCTCTTGGACGAGTCGTGAAACTCAACTAAGTCCAGTTGACCTGTTTTTTAGCACTTTTTGATGAGACCGTTTTTTTAACGAGCCAAATGTCAATATAACTGGTTCATAGTTCCAGTCTGGGTAAGATGTTACTGTTGTTTATCCAGGAACCTCTGTACAGACATCACTGGCCATAAATCCCCATTAAACTGTTGATAAGAGAAATGTTATCTCTTATAATCAGAAAGGTTTACTAATTAATGTGTGTGAACTTTTCCTTTCTGGCGTCACTGTGGGCCGGGCGGTTTCCCTGCAGCTACTAAAGCTTCCCTCCTACTCACCACACACACCTGCACCCACACACAGCGGAGGAGGAAACTCATGGTGTGAGGCGATGGGGCTGTTCAATGCTTTTCTTCAGTCCTACAGCTCCGTCTCCCTGTTGGGGGCTCTGCTGGTCCTGGTCCTGATCTACCTGGTTTCCACCTTCAGCTCCCAGGAGGAAAAGGATCCTCCAGGACCAAGACCACTTCCACTGCTGGGGAACCTGCTGCAGATGGACCTCAAGAGACCCTACTACTCCTTACTGAAGGTGAGGAAGTTCTTTGCGTGCAGGAGGCTTTCTTCCACTTTCCTCACTGATTGTGAGTCAGGTATAAATCATGACATCACTCCTCTGCTCTTAGCTTTCCAAAAAATATGGATCAGTGTTCACCGTCTACTTTGGATCCAAGAAAGTGGTGGTTCTGGCCGGATACAAGACGGTGAAGGAGGCGCTGGTTAACCATGCCGATGAGTTTGGAGACAGAGACCCGATGTTAATCTTACAGGATACGAATAAAGGACACGGTGAGTAAAGGAAAAGCTTTATTTATTTTATATTATTTGTTTATCAGAAGTATTTACTGCTTTATTTCAGGGGTTCTATGGTCCAACGGGGATTCGTGGAAAGAAATGCGTCGCTTTGCTCTGACGAACCTGAGAGACTTCGGAATGGGCAAGAGAGCAAATGAGAGCAAAATCATCGAGGAATGCGATTACCTCATTGACGTGTTTAAGAAATTTAAAGGTAAATATATAAGAGTCACCCACCTGCACGTTGAGAAGCATTCTAAACCGATAAGGCTACAAAAAGGTTTTTTTCTTTTGCAGGAAAAGCTTTCGACACGACCCAGCCGATGAACTATGCAGTCTCTAACATTATCTGCTCCATGGTGTACGGCAGCCGGTTTGAATACGATGACCCGCAGTTTACGTGTATGGTCGATCGAGCAAACAGAAGCGTTCAACTCGCAGGATCTCCATCCATACAGGTATAATCTCCTGGGTTGACACAGCTTCCAGCACAGCCATTTGAGTATATGACACAAAAACCTTCATTTTTTTAACATTTGATTCTTTTTTTTGACAGATCTACAACATGTTCCCATGGTTTGGTAAATTTCTCTCTAAAAGGAAGGAATTCTTAAGGTTTTATGATGCTAACAAGAAACAGAACATGGACATATTCAAAAATCTGAAGAAGACCCTCAATCCCCAGATGTGCAGAGGGTTCGTGGACGCCTTCCTGGTCCGAAAGCAAAACCTGGAGGTTTGCAACATTGCTACTTTAGTCGTGTTTATCGTTCAATTTCATTTCATTTATTCGGTTTAAAATTAACAGGGACAATAAACAAAAAATTCTGCCTATGAGAAGTTCTCTGAAAATTTGAATCATAAACTCTTGATGCAGTTAATACTTCATCTATTAGCAGCTCTACACATTTACTTGTTGTAGAACACGACGCTGCTTCAGCTCTTCTGTGTAAACTGAATGTGGTTTAAGAGAAACCTGGTTCAAAGGTTCAGTGAGAAGGATTTAGTGACAAGCTGAAAATATGATATTACATTTAATCCCTTTAATCATTTAAACCAAAGTTTTCTTATCTCTGGCTATTTCGCTTATTGATACTTTTGGTTTTATTATTTGAAGAGATATCTTGAAAATTATGTTTTGTCTGACCTTTGACCGATCAGCTCCAAAAGTTAATGGTCCGGAGATTAAGTGGATTTCCAGAAGACGTACATTTTAAGAAATAACCTGGAGAAGATGAAAGTGACTCATATAGGATTAGGATTAAGTGCATCAGGGCCCTGAGTCCATCATGTCTCTGTCTGTCTACACCTGTAGGATGTGTTTGAATAACTGCTCTGGGTCATGTCTCCATTCAGGAATCTGGGGTTTCCAACAATCACTATCACGACAACAACCTTCTGGGCACGGTTAATAATCTCTTTGTTGCTGGAACAGACACAACAGCAACAACCCTGAGATGGGGACTCATGCTGATGGCCAAGTATCCAAAAATACAAGGTAAGGAGCTGAAGACATCTGCAGCTCCACCAACACTAGATATCATCTTCATCAAAACAAAACGCTTCCATCAGACCAGGTCCAGGAGGAGCTGAGCAGGGTGATCGGAAGTCGTCAGGTGCAGGTTGAAGACAGGAAGAACCTGCCCTTCATTGACGCTGTCATCCATGAGACGCAGAGACTGGCCAACATCGTCCCGATGGCTCTGCCTCACAAGACGAGCAAGGACGTCACCTTCCAGGGTCACTTCATCAAGAAGGTCAGACTCAATATAACAACAAGTGTGGGGGATCCACCTCACTTAGAAGACTCAGATTAAATTAAACGTTGTCTATACCTTTATTGCATCCCGGAGATATTCCAGAGAGCCAACCCAACAACACGAGGGAACCTTTTAACATTGTTCGAAAAAGAATAATGTCTATTTGAAATGTGCTGTTGTCCACAGGGGACCACCGTGTATCCTCTGTTGACGTCTGTCCTGTACGATGAGAACGAGTGGGAGAAACCTCACTCCTTCCATCCCGCCCACTTCCTGGACAAAGAGGGAAAGTTCTTCAAGCGAGACGCCTTTATGCCGTTTTCTGCAGGTTGGTGAGCATGTGTCCTTTCCTCTCGATGTTCACTTACTGCAGATGGTCTCTTACCTCACCGTCCCTCTCAACAGGTCGCAGGGTTTGTCTCGGAGAGAGTCTGGCCAGGATGGAGCTCTTCATCTTCTTCGTCACCCTCCTGCAGCGCTTCCGTTTCACCCCAGCTCCGGGAGTTTCTGAGGACGACCTGGATCTGACACCTCGAGTGGGATTAACCCTCAACCCCTCCCCCCATGAGCTGTGTGCTGTTCCCTGTATGTGAATCCTGGCTGCACAAGCCCTAACCCTAACCATATTTCATCTTGTAAAATAAAATGTAAGCGATAAGCATGAAGATGTCATGGTTTTTTTTTTGTTTATTATGTGGACCTGTCCTCTGACCTGTGGAGAAATCCGGATGAGCTCCCGAGTTTATTGTGTTCAAGTTGAACTTTGTCAGGAAGCATTTGCACACGTTTCCTTACGATGATACAACGGTTATCATTTCAAAATGAAAGTTCATTCGCTGTTAAATACACAGTCCGTCTGGACCTGAGGTCTGAGTAGCTAGAAAAGAAAACTAAAGATATATATGATGCTTTAATGTGTTTATACCTAGACTGTATACAAATTGACATTCTGTGCAATACCGGCAGAGGGCGACTCCCCTGGTAGTTTCTATAGAAAATGACTCTACTTCTCACTTCATGATGTCAGTTGGGTTGACAGTGAATAACAGCAGCAACAGACAACGAGGTCAAGACAAGACAAGATAAGATAAGACAAGTCAAGATAAGAAAAGACAAGACAAGACAAGTCAAGTCAAGACAAGACAAGACAGGACAAAATAAGATAAGACAAGACAAGACAGGACAAAATAAGACAAGAAAAGTCAAGACAAGACAAGACAGGATAAGACAAGACTGGACAGGACTAAGTAATACAAGACAAGAAAAGACAGGACAAAATAAGACAGGATCGGATAAGAATTCCTTTATTAGTCCCACAATGGGGAAGATTGTAGTAATACAGCAGCAAGAGTCATAAAAACATCAGCAAGAAATAAGTAACATGCAAAGTGTAAGGAATATATTGTAAATAACCACAACACAATAAAGACAATCCAAACTCTAACACTAGCTAATAATGTCCATTATAGTAAGTGGAGACTCACTACATCTTGGGAAATGTAGTAAAATGTCCATGTGTATTAAAGAATAAAGGACAACACTGAAAAGCAGCTAGTTCATCACCCATTCACACAGTGCAGCACTTTCTCTGTCTTAGTCCAAACCATCAGTGCACAGCCATCAGGGCTTGAAGACGACCAAATCAATCTATTGTGTTGCTGTCAGGGATTTTGGACTACTATACCCTTCATGACCATGTGGGGTCCCCAGGGTTCCTGTTTCCTCCTTCACATTTTTGTTGGCTTGATTGTTTCATTGAGTTCACCTGTGCCTTGTTTGCTAGCCTTTATAAGCCACCTGATCTTCTGTGTGTTCGCCGAGTCTTGAAATTGACACCCCACTGTTAGGCTGCGCTGAGAATCGCTGCTTTAAATGCTAATATCTGTTTTAAGTCTTTTTGTTCTTGAGATCCTTTTGTTACCCGTTCCTGGCTGACTCAAGTAAAGAAACCTTTTTTTGATTCCATCCAAGCAAGTCGTCTGTCTCTGTCTCTGCATCTGACTCATCACCCCCTCATGGCTCACTGGTAGGGCCATCAGCCTACTACGCGGGAGACCCAGGTTCGGATCCCGACTGATCCTTACAGTAAAAAAAGGTGTCTTTACTTGAGTCAGACAGATGGTTCCACACGGCTAGAACAGCAACTCAAAATACCTCCAGACAGCTAAAAACAGTCTGGGCAATTTAACAGTGCTAAATAAGGATGTCCACAAAACGGGTAACAAAAGGATCTCAAGAACAAAAAGACTCAAAACTGGTATTAGCATTTAAAGCAGAGATTCTCAGAGCAACATAACCGTGGGGTGTCAATTTCAAGGATCAGGTGGCTTATAAAGGCTAGCAAACAAGGCACAGGTGAACTCAATGAAACAATCAAGCCTACACACATGTGAAGGGGTAAACAGGAACACTGAGGACCCCACATGGTCATGAAGGGTATAGTAGTCCAAAAACCCCAACGTTGCTGCACTTTCATGTGAATGTGGGAATGGAACAACTTAGCAAACTAAACATCTCAGTGCATTAACATGATCTTCAACATTTAAAAAGGAGCTTGACAGATTTGTAATGTGTGTCTTACTCTCCTCATTTCTGTAGAGCACATTTAATGAGTTATAAAGACTTCATGTGAGTAACTGTGTTAAACAAGAGACTTGCTCATGCTCCTATTCAGTCAGCTATCATGCTGATGCTTTATCACTGGAGCAAAGGGCTTTGTGTGGTTGTATTTGTGTCTTTAACGACTCACTGTTTTAAAGTCAAATGTTAAACAAGTTAAACCTGAGAAGCACTTTGCCACAGTTTCCTCCCCTGGGTCCTTTGTCCACAGTCTGTCCCTCCTCCTCTGGGGCTGTGCCCATTCTTGCCATTAATCTACAGAACACTGAAAAGCAACCTGTTTGTTTCAGAGCTCTAACAGCGTTTAAGTCATGGGGATATTAGATTTATTTCTCCAGACTTCCAGTTCTGTCTCCCTGTTGGGGGCTCTACTGGTTCTGGTGCTGGTCTACCTTGTGTTCTCCTCCGGCTTCAGCTCCCAGCAACACATGAAAGAGCCTCCAGGACCCAGACCACTTCCCCTGCTTGGAAACCTGCTGCAACTGGGCCGCAAGAGAACCTACCTCTCATTAATGATGGTAAAGAGATTAACTGAGTAGTTTCCTTTGCAGTGTATCATGACAGTGAAGATCTGTTCTTTCACTATATCAAATGTCTCCTGGGACTGTGTGTAAATTCTTAAAAATGTGTAAATAGCCTACTTACAATATGTCCTGTTGTTCTTAGTTGTCCAAGGAATATGGATCAGTGTTCACCGTTTATTTGGGACGCCAGAAAGTTGTGGTTCTGGCCGGATACAAGACGGTGAAGGAGGCGCTCGTTAACCATGCTGAAGAGTTCGGAGAAAGAGACCCAATGTTTATTATGCAAGAAGCCAGTGGCGGTCATGGTAAGAATATTATTAATGTTTGCTATATCCATTGAGATCTTTAGTTAATAATTGCTCACTGACCTCGCTAATGCAGTGATGGCACTGCTTCTCTTTGGCAAGCAGTCTGATGTCAGATGGTAGTGATGATGATGCTACTCGCGTCTAGTTTTACAGTCTTTGCAAATTGCAAATTTTCCTGATTAAGATTTCAGCTTCTCACCATCTGCTGACTGTGCTCTCAGGTGTTCTGCAGAAGTACAAGTTTTCTGGTCGGAAGCTTTGTCTATAATTTATCAACTTTTTATGTATTTTATTGAATTGATCCCTTTTAGGGGTCATTTGGTCCAATGGGGATGCGTGGAAAGAAATGAGGCGCTTTGCCTTGACAAACCTAAGAGATTATGGGATGGGTAAAAAAGCGAGTGAGGACAAAATTATTGAGGAATGCCAGTACCTCGCTGAAGTGTTCACCAAGTTCAAGGGTAAGTGTTTTCAAACACATATATATTCAACATTTCAAGTGTTAAAGAAATCTAATCCTGTTTTTCTTGTTGCAGGAGAAGCCTTCGATACGACCCAACCCTTGAGCTGTGCAGTCTCTAATATTATCTGTTCCATGGTTTATGGAAACAGATTTGAATATGATGATTCAGAGTTTACGTCTTTGGTTTATCGAACAAACAAACAATTTCAACTCTTGGCCTCTCCGTCAGTACAGGTATCATTTTATATGTGTTTCTATCTTATACTTACAGTGTTTTGATTTAAATAAACATAATAAACTCTTCTATCCAACAGAACAGAATCTAAATGACATTCTATTATTAATTTAAATAAATATATATATATATATATATATATATATATGTGTGTGTTCACGTATGTGTTTTTTTTTTACAGTTATACAACCTGTTCCCATGGATTGGTAAATTCTTCAGTAACCCGAAGGATTTCAAGAAAAACTTTGAAGACAATAAGGAACAGAACATGAAGCTGTTCAGACGTCTGAAAGAGACTCTCAGTCCACAGATGTGCAGAGGATTCGTAGACGCCTTTCTGGTTCAAAAGAAACATCTGGAGGTTGGGAGGCACTTTCCTATCACAGTCATTTCCAATTAACAACTGCCTATGATATTTGATTCAGTCAAGGTCTGAGTTGAGTACAGCTTCTCTGTGCAGAAATCTGGGAACACCAACAGTCACTACCACGATAAAAACCTCATGATGACAGTTCTCAATCTGTTTGCTGCCGGGACCGATACAACTGCAACTACTCTGAGATGGGGACTCCTGCTTATAGCCAAGTACCCAAAAATACAGGGTGAGGAGCAATACATGTGCACAGCTCTCTCACATAGAAGTTCTGTTGTACCAAGATGAACCCAAAGAGAATAAGTTTCCCCTGTTTCTCAGACCAGGTCCAGGAGGAGCTGAGCAGGGTGATCGGAAGTCGTCAGGTGCAGGTTGAAGACAGGAAGAACCTGCCCTTCATTGACGCTGTCATCCATGAGACGCAGAGACTGGCCAACATCGCCCCAATGGCTCTGCCTCACAAGACGAGCCAGGACGTCACCTTCCAGGGTCACTTCATCAAGAAGGTCAGACTCAATATAACAACAAGTGTGGGTATTGCGTTCGCAATAATCCGACCCAGAGAGCCAGCCCAACAAAACGAGGGAACCTTTTTACGTTGTTCGAAAAGAATAATGTCTATTTTAAATGTGCTGTTGTCCACAGGGGACCACCGTGTATCCTCTGTTGACATCTGTCCTCTACGATGAGAACGAGTGGGAGAAACCTCACTCCTTCCATCCCGCCCACTTCCTGAACAAAGAGGGAAAGTTCGTCAAGCGAGACGCCTTCATGCCTTTTTCTGCAGGTTGGTGAGCACGTGTCCTTTCCTCTCGATGGTCACTTACTGCAGATGGTCTCTTACCTCGCCGTCCCTCTCAACAGGTCGCAGGGTTTGTCTCGGAGAGAGTCTGGCCAGGATGGAGCTCTTCATCTTCTTCGTCACCCTCCTGCAGCGCTTCCGTTTCACCCCAGCTCCGGGAGTTTCAGAGGATGACCTGGATCTGACACCATGTGTGGGCTTGGGCCTCAACCCTCCAGTACATAAACTCTGTGCTGTTCCCTGTATGTGAGGAGGAGGTGGAGGGCGTGGAAATGAAAAGTCAGATGCAGTCAAATATTGAATGAATTTTATCAGCACCATTAATGTGAGCAATTAAAGCTCAAATGTAAAATCTAGATTACAGAGGGGCTTCTCAGAGAGATGATGTTATATCTGATTATTTGCTCTTAATGTAGAAACTCTAAATTATCCTTTGGTAGTTGTGAGCAATTCAATTCCTAGGAGGATAGAAGTTCACCAGAGGAACTACGGAGTCCTCAGTGTGACAGTGTGATTTACAGTGTGTTTTATTTGTGTATTGAAACATCTGACAATGTTCATTGGAGGAGTGTTGAGCAACATAAGAGTGACAATAAAAATGACAGAACACGAGGTGAGACGGGATTCAAACCATCCGAGCACTTGGGGTTAGGGGTCAGCAGACGGTGAGACTGTTGTTCTGCTGGACACAGGAAAACAAATGATGCCGTGTTGACTTTTTAATAAGATTTCATAACGATACAATCTGTACCTTCTGATCCTGGAGAAAGACTTTAGTGAAAGGTCATTGAACCCAGAGGATCATAGTCATGTGGCAGGAGATCAAAGTAGGTTTGTTCACTATGTATGCACATCTCATTTTCTCTGCCCCAGTACTCTGTATCTATATTCAAGAAGAACTGTGTTAGTAACAGATTCAGCTTTTCTTTTCTGGGATCATTTCGAGTATTCGCCGTCCTGCCATGTTTCTGTTCCGTGGGTCGGACGACGCAGTCTGACCTCAGATTATATCTCACTAAAACACAAGATATATAATGACTGGTTGTTTTAAGGGTTTCTAGGATCTATTTGCTCGCATATCCTATTTTGTAAGTTGCTCATGTGACATCAGCTCCCACATCAGTCGTTCACTGATCTACAGTAAAGCTTCACTCTTCAACTTGCTGATTCTGAGTTGAAGCGATGACTCTCTTCTCCTTTGCTTAGCTAAGTTTAATTATAAACCCAGTTGTGTTACCAGTTAATGAAAAGGGTAAAAAAAAAGTTGATGTGCTGTTTGAATTCCAGTGGAATGGACCTGCTGGTTTGTAGCTCACGTTGTTGTGGTCCTGCTGGCAAGACGTCGCGTCGAGGCTGTTCGTGCTGAAGTCTTTAAGCAGGCTCTCGCGTCACGGCCTTGTGGAAGGTTCTAGCAGTCTGCTTCAGGCAGGCCTGCTTGAAGTTTGGAAGAGCTGGGGTAGGGAGGAAGTCTCCCTGGCTGGGTGAGTAGGAGAGCTACACCTCTCCTCCCAGAGAAAAGAGAAAAAAAGAGGGGGAACTGGGCTTTATTGACCTGATGACCTCATGGGTCAAGGGGCCAACAGAAGGTTGAGTCCAGGGGCAGGTTTACCTAGGTCCAAACATATTGAAAATAACCACAACACAACAAAGACGTACACACAAAATTTTGTTTTGTACAACACAAAATGATCCTGCCTCAAAATAGCTAATAACGTCCATTATGCTAAATGGAGATTCACTACATCTTGGGAAATGTAGTCAAATGTCCATGTGTATTAACCCTTGTGCTGTCCTTGCTTCCCCTGGCATATTAGAATGCACACGTAGGGCAATACACACGTGAGCAGCCCTTGCAGATGTATTTGTTACACCGGCAACTCACGGTGAAAGTTTTACAGTCTTTTTTCCCAGGGCACATCTGACACCTATTACTCGCCCTTAGCAGGGCTGCTGCTAGAGCCGTGGAAGAGGTCGGATGCTCGGGTCGAGCACGACCCGAGCGGACACTTCCGTGCAGGGGATACACTCCCTTCGCTCGATAAACGGAGAAACGACAGCCTTTCCCAGCTGCTCTAGGGAACACCCTCCGCTTGTTCAGCTTGCCCAGCTTCCAGTCTGAGTTGATCTCTCTTCATATCATGAAGGCGTTCGAGCAAGAGACGTCGATAATGTTGTGAAAGACAACCATGGGCCAGCGCGCGGCCATCCTCCTGCAGCTGTATGTTCTGATCACCTTGTCTAGGTTGTCCACGCCACCTTTGCTTTGGTTGTAGTTCAGGAAGATTACCAGTTTCCCGTCCTCGTGGTTGCTGATGTTGCAGCACGTTCCTGTTTTTCTTTGGGATGTAAGACACCAGAGCTCACGTCAGGCTCTTCCCATGACCGTGAGCAGCCCGACCAAGGTGATCTTCCTCTCCAGCAGCTGCCGTGCGAGTTCGTAGGAGTTGAAGTAATTGTCGCATGTGACGTTAAGACCATGTAGTCCCTCCGTTACATCAAGCACTACCCGCAACCCCAAGTTCTGTTCTGGGTGTCCGCTGCCCGTATTTCGCCGGCTTACTGGTCATGTACTGACGGAAAGGACACCGGAGAGGAGAAGAGGACTAGCAGCCGCTATGTACATGACATAATAACATAATAATAATAATATAACATATCCATGGTGATTTCGGGCCCCGGGTTGTAGAGACACGGTAGCCGCGCCACCCACGTGTCCCTGACCACTTGCACGGCCGCAAATTTGACCGTGGCTTGTCTACAGCGTCTCATCTCACGGTCATCGAAGCGTAGCAGTCTGGAGTACGTTTGGAAGAGTTTTAGGGGAATCGTGGCACGAAATATCACCCGGCTGCTCTCGGGGTCCCATAGGCTGGCGGCGGCCTCGCCCCGGGACCTGTACAAGATGCCGATATTATTTCCCCGTTTCTTGACTTGAAGGTCTTTCTTTCTACGAGTCTGGTGGGGGTGGTGGTGCAGCCGTGGTCTTGTCCTTCTTCTTCTTCGTCCAAGGATGACGAATCTGCAGAAGCATCACCCACTGCGTCGTAGTCTATGTCGTCTCTCTTGTCTTCTACCTCACCCTCAGAGTTGTCTCCACGTCGTCCTCAAAGTCGTCTCTGTCTTCTTCCTGGTCTGCTACTCCATCTGGTTGTCCGTCTGCTTCTCGGTCTGGCTCTTTTTCGTCCAATACTTCCACGGGTGCACAATAGAGAGCATCCTCACTGGCTGCATCACTGCCTGGTGTGGCAACTGCACCGCCCTGAACCGTAAGGCTTTACAGAGGGTGGGGAATTTCGCCCAGCACATCTCCAGGACGGAGCTACCATCCATAGAGGACCTCTACACCCAGCGGTGCAGGAAGAAGAGCAGCCGGATTATTAAAGACCCCTTTCACCCCAGCCATAAACATTTTTGCCTGCTGCCGTCTGGCCGACGGTACCGCAGCATCCGGGCCTGCACAACCAGGCTCAGAGACAGTTTCATCCCCCAGTCCATAAGACTTTTATGGACTGGGCTCGGCCGGGGATCCCATCAGGTCCAGGTGCCTTGCGTGTGTTGATCCAGTTGAGAGATTTGCACACGTCTGCCCTGGATATGACAGGGGGCAGCGGTCCTCCTGGGTCTCTTTGATCTCCGCAGCCGGGGAGTTACTCTCAAAGCATAAAAAGTGTTCCGATCCTCTGGGAGAGATGCAGACACTACATCAGCACTGCTGGTCTTAGCTTTGTAGTCTGTGATGGTTCTCAGTCCGGCGCACATTTTCCTAGTGTTGGAGCCCTTGTAATGGGACTCCACTTTGTCCCTGTAGAGTCTCTTCGCACTGCTAATAGCACTCAGGACCGCGTACCTGGATTTCTTGTATTCCTCCAGATCCCCCGAGATGAAGGCAGCAGTCCGTGCTTTGAGTTTAGCATGGACGTCACCATTTATCCAGGGGACCGGTGTAAACTCCCTGATCATGAGGTGCTCCAGGTGAATGGAGACCCCCTTAGGGACAATGGCGGAGTCCAGGATCGAGGGGTCGAGCCAAGTCTCTGTGAAAACCATCACGTTACAAAACTTGATGTCCCGTTGAAACGCCATCCTGCTACGAAGTTCGTCCAGCTTGTTGTCCAGGGACTGGACATTAGCCAGAGGAATCCCTGGTAGAGGAGGCCGGTTTTCACGTTTCTTCAGCCGGAACAGGACGCCGGCTCGCGACCCTCTTTTCCTTCGTTGTCGCCTCCGTGTTCCAGGTACGGCAGGTAAACAGCGCCATGGGTAGTCGCCTTTGTTTGTTGTCGGTGGAGGTGAAAAAGTGTTTTTTACCGTCAAACCGACGGACAGAAGTTGTTCTCTATCATATAAGATGATAGGGCTCGGTTTACCGGAGTGCATGATACAAAATAAAGTAGAATAAATAACAAGATAGAAAAAAAAGAGTAAAAGAGCAGAGCTGTGGGAGAGCACGAGACACAGCAGCCTTCCACGGCGCTGGTCGTTGCAAATATATATATATTTATATATATATAGATATATATACTTTATTTATATAGATTTCTATTTTAAATTTTGATATGCTATTTTATTCTATTTTATACTATTTCTATTTTATTATATAGGTTGTAATTACTTGAGCACTGCTAGAAGAGAGCCTGTGACTCAAGCATTTCACTGCCAGCGACTGCTTAATGTTATTGTTGTGCATTTGAATCTTGAATCTTGAATCTTGAATCTTGAATCTTAAGCGAGCCTGACATGATATTGTGAGATGGCCAGGGAGGGTGGCACACGGTGAATGGGACATCGGCTTCTCTATAGACCCATCTAGATTACAATTGGAATCAGGTGTGGGACCCCAGCGCCCTCCCTGGGGGTCTAACTGGCAAACAAAACATCTCAGTGCATTAACAGGATGTTCAACATTTAAAAAGGAGCAGGACAGCTTTGTAATGTATTTTTATTCTCCTCTCATTTCTGTAGAGCACATTCAATGACCTATACCCATGATAACGCACTATGCAAATAACTTTGCCTCGCCTAATATAGATGCCACATTTGGGCACTCCCCTTCAAGTTATAAAGACTTCATGTGAGTTACTGTGTTAAACTAGAGACCTGCTCATGCTCCTATTCAGTCAGTTATCATGCTGATGCTTTATCACTGGAGCAAAGGGCTTTGTGTGGTTGTATAAGATTTGTGTCTTTAATGACTCACTGTTTTAATGTCAAATTTTAAACAAGTTAAACCTGAGAAGCACTTTGCCACAGTTTTCTCCCCTCTGTCCTTTGTCCACAGTCTGTCGCTCCTCCTCTGGGGCTGTGCCCATTCTTGCGATTAATCTACAGAACACTGAAAAGCAACCTGTTTGTTTCAGAGCTCTAACAGCGTTTAAGTCATGGGGATATTAGATTTATTTCTCCAGACTTCCAGTTCTGTCTCCCTGTTGGGGGCTCTACTGGTTCTGGTGCTGGTCTACCTTGTGTCCTCCTCCAGCTTCAGCTCACAGCAACACATGAAAGAGCCTCCAGGACCCAGACCACTTCCCCTGCTTGGAAACCTGTTGCAGTTGGACCTCAAGAGAACCTACCACTCATTATTGATGGTAAAGAGATTAACTGAGTAGTTTCCTTTGCAGTGTATCATGACAGTGAAGATCTGTTCTTTCACCATATCAAATGTCTCCTGGGACTGTGTGTAAATTCTTTAAAATGTGTAAATAGCCTACTTACAATATGTCCTGTTGTTCTTAGTTGTCCAAGGAATATGGATCAGTGTTCACCGTTTATTTGGGACGCCAGAAAGTTGTGGTTCTGGCCGGATACAAGACGGTGAAGGAGGCGCTCGTTAACCATGCTGAAGAGTTCGGAGAAAGAGACTCAATGTTTATTATGCAAGAAGTCAATGGCGGACATGGTAAAAAAATATGAATTTTTTATTTAATTTTTTATTCTTTCTCAAAGAATTTCAACAAATGTTTACTATATCCATTTAGAGCTTTAGTTAATAATTGCTCACTGACCTCGCTAATGCAGTGATGGCACTGCTTCTTATTGGCAAGCAGTCTGGTGTCAGATGGTAGTGATGATGATGCTACTCGCATTTAGTTTTACAGTCTTCGCAAAAAGGCCAATTCTCCTGATTGAGATTTCAGCTTCTCACCATCTGCTGACTGTGCTCTCAGGTGTTCTGCAGAAGTACAAGTTTTCTGGTCGGAGGCTTTATCTATAATTTATCACTTTTTTATGTATTTTATTGAATTGATCCCTTTTAGGGGTCATTTGGTCCAATGGGGATGCGTGGAAAGAATTGAGGCGCTTTACCTTGACAAACCTAAGAGATTATGGGATGGGTAAAAAAGCGAGTGAGGACAAAATTATTGAGGAATGCCAGTACCTCGCTGAAGTGTTCACCAAGTTCAAGGGTAAGTGTTTTCAAACACATACATATTCAACATTTCAGGCGCTAAAGAAATCTAATCCTGTTTTTCTTGTTGCAGGAGAAGCCTTCGATACGACCCAACCCTTGAGCTGTGCAGTCTCTAATATTATCTGCTCCATGGTTTATGGAAACAGATTTGAATATGATGATTCAGAGTTTACGTCTTTGGTTTATCGAACAAACAAACAATTTCAACTCTTGGCCTCTCCGTCAGTACAGGTATCACTTTATATGTGTTTCTATCTTATACTTACAGTGCTTTGATTTAAATAAACATAATAAACTCTTGCATCTAACAGAACAGAATCCAAATGACATTCTATTGTTAATTTTAATAAATATATATATAAATATGTATTCACGTATGTGTTTTTTACAGTTATACAACCTGTTCCCATGGATTGGTAAATTCTTCAGTACCCCGAAGGATATCAAGAAAAACTTTGAAGACAATAAGGAACAGAACGTGAGGCTGTTCAGACGTCTGAAAGAGACTCTCAGTCCACAGATGTGCAGAGGATTCGTAGACGCCTTTCTGGTTCAAAAGGAACATCTGGAGGTTGGGAGGCACTTTCCTATCACAGTAATTTCCAATTAACACCTGCCTATGATATTTGATTCCATCGAGAGTAAAGCAGAGCTGGGCCGCCAGAGCTTAGAACATTTATTGTATATCAAGATTTCCTTGGTTCTCTCTGTGCAGAAATCTGGGAACACCAACAGTCCCTACCACGATAAAAACCTCTTGATGACAGTTCTCAATCTGTTTGCTGCCGGGACCGATACAACTGCAACTACTCTGAGATGGGGACTCCTGCTTATGGCCAAGTATCCAAAAATACAGGGTGAGGAGCAATACATGTGCACAGCTCTCTCACATAGAAGCTCTGTTGTAACGAGATGAACCCAAAGAGAATAAATTTCCCCTGTTTCTCAGACCAGGTCCAGGAGGAGCTGAGCAGGGTGATCGGAAGTCGTCAGGTGCAGGTTGAAGACAGGAAGAACCTGCCCTTCATTGACGCCGTCATCCATGAGACGCAGAGACTGGCCAACATCGTCCCGATGGCTCTGCCTCACAAGACGAGCCAGGACGTCACCTTCCAGGGTCACTTCATCAAGAAGGTCAGACTCAATATAACAATGAGTGTGGGGGATCCACCTCACTTGGAAGACTCAGATTAAATGTGCTGTTGTCCACAGGGGACCACCGTGTACCCTCTGTTGACATCTGTCCTCTACGATGAGAACGAGTGGGAGAAACCTCACTCCTTCCATCCCGCCCACTTCCTGAACAAAGAGGGAAAGTTCGTCAAGCGAGACGCCTTCATGCCGTTTTCTGCAGGTTGGTTAGCACGTGTCCTTTCCTCTCGATGTTCA
Organism: Platichthys flesus; assembly: GCF_949316205.1. Classification (NCBI taxonomy): domain Eukaryota; kingdom Metazoa; phylum Chordata; class Actinopteri; order Pleuronectiformes; family Pleuronectidae; genus Platichthys; species Platichthys flesus. The sequence goes on from NC_084962.1 coordinate 20,101,077, forward strand.
CTTACTGCAGATGGTCTCTGACCTCGCCGTCCCTCTCAACAGGTCGCAGGGTTTGTCTCGGAGAGAGTCTGGCCAGGATGGAGCTCTTCATCTTCTTCGTCACCCTCCTGCAGCGCTTCCGTTTCACCCCAGCTCCGGGAGTTTCTGAGGACGACCTGGATCTGACTCCATTTGTGGGATTAACCCTCAACCCCTCCCCCCATGAATTGTGTGCTGTTCCCTGTATGTGAGGAGGAGGTTGAGGGCGTGGAAATGAAAAGTCAGATGCAGTTAAATAGTGAATGAATTTGATCAGCACCATTAATGTGGGCAATTAAAACTTAAATGTAAAATCCTGATTACAGAGGGGCTCCTCAGAGAGATGATGTTATATCTGATTGTTTGCACTAAAAAATGAAACTGTTAATTCTCCTTTGGTAGTTGTGACCACTTCAATTACAACAAACAGCGTCTTCAGGAGCTCAGGACTCTGCTCGCTGTCCCTCTTGATTCCTGCTCTCTCTCAACTCGATGGAAAAGTTAATCAGTCTTTAGTCATAGTCTCAGTAAAAGACTATGTTGGTTCTCTAAATGGTTTCAAGGATCTGTTTGCTCTCATATCCTATTTCGTAGGTTGCTCATGTGACATCCAGCTCCCACATAGCTCGTGTACTGACTCCGTGCATGCAGGCCTTATCACAGGTCAGAGTCCGGCCTCTTGTTTACCTTCTCGAGGAACTCAGCTCTTACATAAGTCCTTACACAACACAAACTGTGAAAGGTCGAATGAGAGACTCCGACAATCAACAGAGACATTTTCACAGAATATCACGAGAAATTATCAATAAAATTAACTTTTAATTTGCCTAGATTACCTGTCCTATGTTACTGTTTCTGTCTGTCATGAGTTTATGACTCTCATTTATTGTTTGTATGTATTTTCTCCCTTGAATTTATTTATTTATTCATTTTCACCACACTACATTATTTGTTGTATTCCTGCAACAAAAGCATTTAAAAAAAACATAGCTAAAGAGGATTGGCACCAACATGTGTTCATTCTTTCACTATCGTTTATGAGTAATTTCTGAAAATAGAAGTGCACATTCCTTCACCAAGGCTAGTTGGACACTTTATCTGCTTATCGTTGATCCATGTCAACTTTATTTATAAAACAGCATATGTCAAGTGATAGTAACCATGTTATTATTCATGTTTGTCAAGTAATTTAAATTATACAGCACATTTCTTTGATTCACAGGTTCAATTATTGCATAAACACTTTAAATATGTTGAGGCTGTATAGAGATGACATGAACATTTATAGATACGATGGTGTAGTGAAGCCACACAGAGCTGAATCTGCTCCAAATGTTCCAGAAACCACCAGGGGGCAGAAATCTTTGTCCGAGGGAGATTGGTCGTCTTCCAGCGGCTTTTAGTTTCCTTAAAAGAAGAAAAAAACAGAAAGACAAAAAAAATGAAATGAGAGAAATGAATAAATCCTCAAACGAGGATGTGTTTCTGTTCATTCCCTCACCTCTGTCTCTGATCATAAGAGCAGTGATTGTGATCAAGAGGATCAGTCCTGCAACACGCACAGTCAACATCACGTAGCTCAGAGGAGACCAGCCTGAGGAACCTGAGAGATCTGAGGACTCTGAGGACTCTGAGGAACAGGAGCAGCCGGAGGAATCTGAAGTTCAGAAGTCAGAAATAAAGACATTTATTAAAAGATAAGACATCTTTGGACAGAAGAAACCTTAAGAATATACAAGCTTTTCATATTTTACAACTAATAACTTTACTCTTTTTATCACGAAATTCGTTTTAGACAGAGCTGCACACAAGGTGCTAGTTACTTCTTCTTTGAATGGTGGATGAACAGCTTCAGGACTGTGATGTGCCCGATCATTGGAATTACTCCTGACAGATTCCCGTCTCACCTTCGGCAGCCGGTGTGTAGTCGGCCTGTATCTTCACCTGCATGAACCCATCAACATACTGGCAGGTATAACTCCTGTTGTGGCGCCTGTCCACATGGAGAGAGGAGACACATCTGTCCCTTGTATTGTTGAACGAGACGTCTTCCCCTGAAAGCACAGCTCCTGTCCCTTTATCCAGCCAACGGAACCTTTTTTCCACACAGGAGCTGAACAAAAAGGGTCTTTCCAGAGCGCACTCTATCACCAGGCCCCCGACTGGGTCTGCTGGGAGCCAAGAGACTGACAGGAGACCAGGGATCATTCATCTTTTTATGTTATTGCATCTTTTAAAAAGCATAAAAAGAAAAGAGGGAAAGAAGTCAGAAAAAATGGGATTTTTCACGAAGCCATAAATGTTGTTATTAATCAGTGACACGTGCCAGGCTGTGTTAAATCTCCACAAACAAATCCTGTTTTATGTAGTAAATGGAAAATAATACATGTATATGGTATTATGTTAACAAACTAGTATTGTAAAAGGATTAAAATACTGAACGTGAATGAACATTTTGTATTTATGATAAGAGATAATGTTGGTTAAAATAATAAGCAACTGACAGTAAAATATTAATAACACATTTAGTGTTCTATAGCAGGTTGTGTAATATGCATATTCCTGTATTATGACGAGACTCACCGGTGAAGACGGTGAGAATCACAGGTAAGGCTTTTTGATGACGACTGCTCTTCAGCTCACAGAAGTACCGACCAGCATCTTCATCACTGACGTTGGTGATGAGCAGAGAACAGTTACTGCCCACACTCAGACCCGGGATACTGTCAAAGCCATCGTGCAGAGTAACAGTGTTCTCCTTCTGAGCCCGGTTGAACATCCACGTAACCATGGAGCACCTCGTAGATGAAGATACGATGTTACAGGGCAGAACAGCTTCATCGCCACGCGTGTGGAAGAGATGTAATCTCTCCTGTGAAGCTGCAGAGACACAAAACCACCAAAACCAAACGGTTATGTAGAAATACTCAGAAAATGGTTCCATGTTTAAAGTGTATATATATATATATATATATATATATATGAGTTAGACAGGGTGTTAAGTGTGCACGTTTAAATAGGCAATAAGTAGATGAAATAGAAAAGTAAATCTGTATTTATAGACTCTTGTAGTTATAAAGGCAAGTATGATTTCACAATAGTATGACCCTATGATATGAAACTGTATGTATAAATAAAGTCAATATGATTATACAATGGAGTAAATATATGCAAATTTCACAATGAAAAGAATGTAAATAAATGCCTATTGCTATATGGAAAATGCTGGAATTTTATTTCTCGTTGGCAAAAAAACATTCAAAACATATTTTATGTCATCACTGGAAATCTTTGTAAAAGGAAACATTAGGTAAAATGTGTAAAAACGTATTTTCTCTATCTGGTTCCTGAGGAAAACTTTAAAAACATGTAACATTCCTCATGTCGCATTGTGAAAACCGTGGAGCAACAGAAAGCAGAAAACGACTCTGAGAGCAAAATAGCTTTTTCCAAACACTTGATTTTTACCCCAGGAAATAATTACAATTGTAATTCTTTAAAACTACAATAAAGATAAAATCAACAAACATAGGAGCAATTACCGTCAATTGTAGGCAACAAAATGAGGAGAAACAGAAGTGGAGCCATTCTCTGTCAGACCTTCTTGTGTGCACAGAACTATAACTACACTTAGCCTGTCTATAATATACTACCAGTTTAGGGCGGTTTCATTTCCAGAAGTGTCTTTGCCTCTTTCAAACACCAACACATGCTCACTTCCTCCAGTATAGACATGTGACAACATGAAAAATAAAAGACATAAACTAGTAGAAGAAAATGTGTTAATTGATGAATTAAGATATAAGTTTGATGTGGGTAAAAATGAATAGACAAGAATATTGCAGTTTCGAAATGGGGGTTGGTCGGAAAAAAACACTGAACAATCACTTCCGCTATTAAGTGAACTTCATAGTTCCTGTGTGTGTGTGTGTGTGTGTGTGTGTGTGTGTGTGTGAGTGTGTGTGTGTGTGTGTGTGTAAAACAACATAGTCACACAGATTTCGGCGTAAATCCTTTTATTGTTGGAATTCTACTCTGCTTCTCATGATTCCAACAAAAACATACAGTGTGATGTCATCTGCGTATCATGTGATTCAGGTTTTTATATAAGACAGCACTCGTTTCTCCAACGTTGTTTACTCTCTGCAACAATCGCTTTTTATTTATGTTACTTCTGTTTTTCAAAACTTCTTTCAAAACTTTAAATGATGTATTATTTTATCTGCTGTAAAAATTTGCTTGTCGCTTTCGATCTTTTGTATTCTTTGTTATATTTGTCGAGTACTTTGTAATGGCTGTTTTGAAAGGTGCTGTATAAATAAAGTTATTATTATTATTTTGAATTCAAGTATCAATAACAGTATCTGCGAGGTGAGATAATATTATACATCATCTCATTGTCCGAAAATCCCATGAAAAGCCCCTACCCGACAACTAACTGATCGTCACAACAGATTGTGTGCGTATCAAAATCCTCCTTCACCTTATTGCTCTGTTTTCATTGTTGTCTAGAAACCACAAAAAACACTGACGTGTTCCTTCATTTTTTATTTTTCGGACTCACTGTCACATTCACCGTCATGCGGCCAGATGATTAACAGAGAAGATGTGTATTAAAAGTCACCAGAATCATGAATAGTGTCAGCAGACGACACAGAACCTCTACGTCACATTTCTTTCTCCTTTTCTGGTCGTATGGAGAAACGTGGGAGACCAGATGGAGGTAATCAGATCCAAACATGAGACTGAAGACGTTTATAAATACAAATAGCAAAACATTTGTCATTAATCAGACCACAGAAGCATTTGTAATTAAATCTCAGTGCTGCTTGCTACAGTTTATTCACAGATTAATAAATATCTAAACTTGACAAAAAAAAGAAAGCATTTTACAAAAAAGACACACGTGTGATAAAAAAATTGATTGAACAAGGAAATTTCAGATTATCGTCCACTACAATCTACAGAGCAGAAACAAATATATCATTAACACAAACTATACTGAAAAGGAACCAAACAATTAGTTTCAAACAAAGGAGAAGTGAGAGTGAGGTGTCTACACAATACACATGTTTCAACACGTTGAGAAACACAAAGGGTTGCGGCAAAATGAGTCAACAGCCTTTCTGCTATTCTCAGACATGTAAGAGACCAGAGACACAAGGACAGTTCCTGTGATGATTAAATGTGATATATGTAGACGTTTTTTAGTCTTGACAATAAATAACCTGGTGAACCTCCTCGTTGAGACATTGTCTGATGTCACTTCCTGACACTTGAAGTAAAAATTGCTCAAACCATTAAAGGTCATACATTCAAAATTTAACAAAAATAAAAAAGAAAGTAAAGTATTAGAAAGAATCAAAAACTAATCAAAGTATCAAACAGAACATTTCAGAAAAACCTAAAGTGAATTATATTCTATTATTGGGTTGTCATTAATGTAAGTTCTACTTTAACATTGTCGCAGGTCGACTACATTAAACCTGATGAACTGCTGGAAGTTCAACAATGTCTTGTTTGAAACCATAGTGCTGCATCTTCAGTTATTTAAACGTTATGTCTTCAGTCTGAGTTGTGAAGTTTTCAGTTACTTTCAACCTTTAGGAGAGAGTTGAAGAAAAGGACCAAACCTAAAGCAGACGTGGTTTAAAATTGTCAGCACCAGGTGAACACAGGTTTCATGTGTGTTCTCAAGCTGCACAGACAAAAGTTGAAAAAGGAAAATACTTGCTTCAGAAATGGATTAAGACAGTAAAGAAAAGCAGATTTCTTCTATAAGTCAGTTTTTTACATGTGACTAAAGAAAAACAAAACAACAGAGGTGGATGTATAAATATAAATAATCATTTCCTTCTTGTCACACGATTGTGCTTCCCCCTATCTGCTCTGCTCGCTGTGTTACTACTAACCCACAAGAGGGCGCTGTTCTTCTATCTCCACATCATCTTCAAACCTTCAGCTTCTCAGAGGAACAACTACCAACCGGAGTCGACACCAAAAACAACCAAAACATTTCAGATTGTGCATTAAAACGATTAAAAACTTTGAAGTTGTGCGTTTATTTTCCTGTTGTGCGCCGAACTCGGGACGTGCTCACATTCAGTCTGGTCCACCAGAACAAGTCTGTCATTTCCTTCAAGGTGTCACTGAACTCTTTGATGTGACGACTTTGATGATCAAAGAAATCTGTTCACAAATAAATTAAAGCTGACCCCAGAATTTAGCAAATGTCCATTGGTCTGTTTATCGGTTGTTTTCTTTGTTTGTCGGAACGATTACGAAAACAGATTTCCTTTTTGTTGTTTTTCCACCTTCCTTCATCGCCCCTCCATTCCCTCGCTCACTGTGTGATGACGAGTGAATAAAGGTGGAAAGAGAGAAAAAGGATCAAGGACACGCTCCTGAAATCTGAATCCAAATTTAGATCAACCTTGACTGGACATTAAAAGATTCACTGTCCGTCTGTCCTGGCTGGAGTTTCTTCTTTTTTTTTTTCATCCTCGTAGATTAAAAAACTCGATTCACTTTGAAATCTGAAGCAGCTTCAAATCAGAGCAGCTTCACACAGGATTCCCAACACAACCACTGTCGCACGAGGAGAAACAAGCGATGACATCACAACATGTACAGTGCGTCTCACTGCTGCAGTCCACAGCATCCGGGGGTAATTCAAGTAAAATCAGGAAATGTTGGCCGAGGCCGCGGGACAAACCTAAAGCTGCTCACTGTCTCCTCCTCCCAGTGACCTGCAGACTCCGACCAGAGAAACCACTGTGATTACTCTGGAGTCTGTTTTCCATCGAGGGCAGGTTTGCAAAGCGCCAGAATCACAAAGTACAACACAGATAAAGTGCAGAGGAGCTTCTTCTGCAGGCGGCTTCTTTCGCTTCTTTCACCATGCCGGTGACTGGGGGCATGAGGGACGTGGATCCCTCTGCAGAGGAGCTACATTTGGGTCGAGGGTTCCACCGACTCCCTCTGGTTCTGTATCCCAGGGCAGCGGGGAGGCCTTCGGGTTCGACCGGTGATTCAGGGACTTGGCAGCGTCACACTGATGTTTCATGGGAGAAGCTGATGGAGGAAGCCAGACTGACTCCGTTGGTTTTCTTGTCGAGAACCGTCTTCTCCTCGGGACACTCACTAGGGACCTGGGAGAGGGAGAGGATGTATTTATAGATATGTAGAAGCTAATTGAGATTTAGGTTTTACAGGTTTCAACAAGTTAAATTTTAGACAAATGTAAAGTGCGACAGATGTGAAGGAATATTTGGACATTTTAAGACCCAGTGCAAAAACCCTGTAGGAGAGAAAAGGTTCTTTACGACCAACATTCAAGTCGATGATGCTGTTTTACAGATCTTTTATAAAGTCAGTTTTTGCCTCTTCTTTCTAATCCTGGTACGGCAACCTGAAAGTCCAAATCAAAAAGAAGACTGAATAATACGTTGTTTATTTCCGAGGTCTGCGATACAATCACAACTTTTCAAAATAAAAGCTCTGTAATACAGCTGGACAAACAGCGGTAAAGCAGCAAAACGAACATCGTGCTTTTACTTTAAAGACAATATGCGTCAGTTTAAACCTCTTCTCTCGGATCCTTGTATGGCAACCTGAATGTAAACTCTGGTTTTTAATAGCTTCTGAGTTTTTTTAACTGATCTACAGTTCAGCTTTAAGCTGGGAGTCTCAGTCAGTGCTTCTCACAGGAGATCGTAACCACTCACCACGACACATAGAGCAAGAGGAAGAGGAAGAGTGTGATGAAGGGCCCTTCAGCTGTGACTCAGCAGGACGATGGGAGGACGGAACAAAAGACTGATTGAAGAGCACTGGACAAGATTTAAGGGCTTGGCTGCTCTGAAGAGTGCTTTGCAGGGCACCTTCAGAAATCATTGGAGAAAATCAGTTGGTGGAAAGGTTGAATTAAAGTGGAGAATATAAGTATCCAAGCAAACAGGGAAAGTGGAGAACGGTCCAAGAATGTGTCCTGAGAAGGTCACGTCAGAGGACGCTGTCTAACAGAGACTCCACAGAGACACACAAAGAACCACACATCGTGACTCTGCTCATGTGTTCGAGTCACGATTGGTCTGACAGTCAACCGCGTATCGATGGGATGAGGAGTAGCTCCCTTCTATTTAAAGTCACAAGGCACAGAGTGTGTGGCTGTGTGTGTGTGTGTGTTTGTGTGTGTGTGTGTGTGTGTGTGTGTGAGAACTTACTGCTTGTAGGTCTCCGCAGTCTGCACCCATGTTGACATTGTGTCTTTTGAGTTCTGACTTAATCAAGGCTGAAACAAATCAAGAGTGGAAATATTACACTTCTACTATTTCTGCTAAACAAACAACAAACAACAAACAAACACACACACACAGAAAAACAAACACACACAGACACACAAACACACACTGAAACAGAGCCTACCAGTAAGTAGTATTCCGAGGAAGATCCAAGCGCAGAGGAAGAGGTTTCCAGCTCGAGGATTGTAATCTGTCATCAGTTTGCCCTGAATCAGAGTGAAAATGATCCCGAAAATCTGCAGACACAGACACACACACACACACACACACACACACACACACACACACACAGACACGTTAGAGACTTGCCGAGCAGTTGGCCGTCTTCAGAAGCCTTGTCTGCTGCTGACAGACATTCAGTGGGGGAAACTCCTTCCAGGGTTTCCCCCAGCACTATCTTGTTAAGGCGGCCGCCTTAACAAGACTAGGGCCCCGCCTTGACTACCAATGTACTGAAAAAAATATTGGTGATTGGTCCGCTAACGCCAGCATTTCGGAATGGAAACTTCCTGTTCCATTCCCTACATCACAATAAACCAAAATCACAACTACGACTCTATAATTCGTGTGACAAGTGTGTTAAGCCAGCAGCGTTGTCCGGCTGACGGTGGCTGGTTAGAGCACTTACGGCATGTGTGTACGGTCACATACTGTTATAACGAACTTTCATAACGTGGCTAGCGGGCTAACCACCATGCTAACTGCGGTGGGAACAGCGCAAAAACCCGCTGACTATAATCCCACGGCTCATGACACTGTTTCTCAAACACCGTCAGGTTAGAAGCAAACACTTTAGATCGATACTAACTAACGGTAGTAGTTAGTATCGGGTGTCCCTGCTGACTGTGTGTGGAAGCTGGGGGGAAGCTAGCTGCCTCCGTGTAGCTTCAAGCTGTTGCAGCTGTTGAATTAGCAACGCAGTTTGGAAACAAGACCGGGGAACCGCTGCGTTAAGACACGATAACATAAGCATTATGACCCGCTGGGTGTCACTTTATTCAGCAAAAACTGTCGCGTCATCAACATCCTTTTTCTGTTAGCTGCCATCGTTCACTGTGTGTGAGGAGCCGGGAGGACGTAAATAAACCAGCGTGGACTTCTTCTATATACCTCATGAGGTAGGCTTCTCTAAGCTCGACTTCAGTTGCGCCATCTACTGTTCTGGCGGTGAATTGTTTTCACAACAAAAAGGCTCGTAGAACTATAAATCAAAAAGGGTCCGTCCGTCCGTCAGTCCGCAACGGACTCGGAGTAGCATACATTGGCCTTAAGCTGCGTAAATGTCTAGTAATATCTCGATTTTAATTGGTCCATGAATGATATGTAACGTAAAGGCTTATGTGGCATACCATTTACGTAAAAAAGGCACAAAGAATGATGCTTATTTGCGTACATGTTAAATCATACAGAATCAGGTGCGCATGCGCGAAAACTTTTTTTTTCTTGCCGTCCACAATGAATAGGCGGTTAATTTGAACGGAATCCGACATCACAAACTGTCATCTTCAGAGGCAGCTTGATTTTTCTTAAAAACCGGCTTAAACCCTATTTTGTAGTGTCTGCATGTTTTCCACAACATTTGTACCTACTGTTGTTTATTTATATTGAAATAAACAGTTGTTTATTTCATTCATGCGTACTGGCATCTTTGAGCAAAATACCCCCAAAAATTTTCGCCGCGCCGCTACGCGCCGCGCCAACAGCACCGCCACCTGCTTACCACCTTGACTGACAGATTTACTGGGGGAAACACTACCTTCCCATTCAACATGATCACACTCAGATTTTCCCGATGCTCTGCACGTGCTGGACGCGTCTCCTCACCTGAGCGAAGGCGTTGAGGAGTCCTGACGATGTTCCCTCCGGCTCCGGGTACGTGATCTCCACTCCGAACTCGAAGCCCAGAGGCAGGTACCCCGTCATGAAGAAGCTGAAACACAGGAAACACCAGATGAGACGGGACTTACACACAAACAAACCCCTTCCTGTTTCATTCAGCTACCACTACCTGTTGGCCTTTATAATTAAAACCACATCGCTGCAGTCGATATCCTCCCAGACAGTTTCTGACACCTTTAGAGTTCATGTCATGTTCACAGTTTAATTTGAAATAATGCAAAAGCAGCAGCTTCAATCCCGGGCGTGGCTTTAACTCCCTGGATCCTCAGTGTTTAGAGGTCATCTCCACGGGACCTGCTTTGTATCTCATGTTTAACACACAACACAGAGCTCAGGCCCTCATTCTCTCTACTGGTTTTCAACACGGCATCAGCGATCTGTGTCAAACTGGTTCAGCAGCTGAATGAAAACAATCAGGACCTGTGTAAATTAAGATTGAGCCGCGATGAGCAGGGAGCTGTGTTGAAAGATAAATCCACGTCTATGTGCTCCCTGCTCCTCTCTACAGAAACACATGACTACATGAGAGCCACAGCATTAAGTTAATACTTTACTTACATTTAAAATGATCATTTATAATCACGTTTATGGTCAAACTGTCAAATGTCTATCTATCTATGAAAAGGTTAAACCCTGTGATAAACTGTGCAGCATTGAAGGAAAAGGTGAAGCAGCAGTTTAGTGTTGACACAGTGTGACCACACCCTAATTATAAATAAAGTTGAGTTTACCCACAACACACAGAGATCTGCGGTTTTATTGAAGTCATCATATTACTTACACAACTTAATAAATTGCAGTTGCATATTATATTGTGTGGATGTGTCAGGTTATGTTTTACAACTCAGGTACAAAGCAGGTTTTACAGAAATCTTTCTTCCTCTTCCCTCCACTTTTTAATAATTTGTTGATTTCCTGGAGGAGAGTTCACAGATCTTGATGAAATGTTGATATTTATGAGTGTCTGTAACTTGGTGCAGCTTGATTGAATTTAAGGTATTTGGCAGAGTTAGGAAGTAACGTTATATTTACTTTAAAGAGATCATTCAGTAAGTCAAACAGTGTAAAAAGGCAGTTGGGTGCTTCAACAAAACACAGGGTCAACGTGTGCACTGTAACTGGCTCAGTGAATCCTACCCCAGGACTCCAGCCGTGAAGAAGACCAGGTAGATGCTGTCGAGGTCCAGGGTGAAGGTGAAGACCACCATGCCCGCAAATGACAGGACGTACACGATCAGAGTCGTCATCCTGAAAAACAGCCGTCAGTCAGTGGATCAGTGATTCAAGGTCAAATGTGAATCTCCCCATGAGGAACATCTCATCTCCTAACCCCACAGCTCAGGGTCAAGATTCAGGTTTCATCTCCACTTGTAGGATTAGCTGTGTTCTCACAGAGGCGTCAGACACATGAGACAGATCTGACAAAACACAGTTTGACACACAACATATTAAAAGTTTTAAATAATAGTGCGTCTCCAACTCGCTGCTCCTCTCATGTTTCTAAACACTGAAGCCCCTGTGAACACGACAAAGACATTATCAGCAACATCAGTGCTCCACTTAACAAGTGTGTGTGTGTGTGTTTGTGTGTTTCCTACTTGTATGTCTTTGTGTGGTCCAGCCACAGGCCACAGAGGATGGATCCGACCATCCCAGCGACGACTAGAGTCAAACCAATCCTCCCAGCGTTCAACTCCTGGTTCTGAGGAGAGGAAACCAGAGGAGAGTAAAGGAGAGGAAATGAGAGAAGGAGAGGAGGAGAGGAGGAGAGGAGGAGAGGAGGAGAGGAGGAGAGGTTTTATGAGCACAAAAGGCCTTTGTCCTCCTTTAACTGATCAAATCTCTGCAGAAACACGTGGGTTTCACCTTATAGGTGTGTTTAAAGTGTCACATGTTCTGTAACAATGTTTAAGGGCGAGGTTTGTTTGTTTGTGTGTGTGTGTGTGTGTGTGTGCCTGCGATGTGCGCGCACCGACAGTGTTATGGTGCGCAGCAGGCTTGCGTGAAAGAAGCTAATGAACACTGAGCCACACACAATAACCTCATGTCTCATCGAAGCCGTCAGAAGCTCCTCTGTTATTTTCCATGTCTGTCTCTCGCTCCCTCTTTTCCCTAGCCCACTTTCCATTTGATCTATATTAAAACCTGAATGACTACATCGCATAAGCATTGAGTAATAGTGTAAGATCTGTAATGTGTGTCCCTCCTTTAGAACCCTGGTGAAATAGACAGGAGCAATGTGTGAGAAGGGTTATGAAGTAAAACACCATCTCCCTGCTGTTGGTCTCTTACCTCGTAGAAGGTCATGATCATCTGGTTGAGGAGAGTTGAGACGGAGTAGAAGGAGCCCGTCATTATACCTGTGGACAGATGGACAGACAGAGACAAGGGGAGACAGCAGTTAGCTTCAGCAGCAAAGTGAAATCACGTCATTGTCCTCCGACTGTCCGTTGCTGCAGCTCCTCTTTGCAGCCTCTGTCTCAAACACTTGCCTTTAGCTCCTGTCTCTTTAAGACCCCCCCCCCCTCCCCTGATAAAGCCCAGTCTGCTCTGATTGGTCAACTGACCCCCTATGTTGTGAGTAAATGTTTACCTTTGCCGAACTTTTACATTCACCAAATTCCTACATAACACACTGAATGAAAACAAGACTGAAAAAACATCATGTGTCGGCTTTAAAACAATCTGTTTGTGTGTGTGTGTGTGTGTGGGGGGGGGTGGTCATGTGAACACCATGTGCCAGAAGATAGTCATGCTACAAACATCAAACTGCAGAAAAGCCCCTTTGGCAGTTGTAATGCTGGAGTCTTAAAATGATCCCAGTTTCTTTCAGGGGAAACGCACAACTTCTGGATTAGAAACTTCGGAAACAACATGTGATTATAGTCACAATCTTTTTCAGTTTTTTCCTGTGTTTTAATAGCAGGAATTATCCTAACTAGAAAAAGAAGTATAATATAAACTGTATGTGTATATCAGAGCCCCCCCCACCGATATGGATTTTATAGCTAGTAAAAAAGATCTGAATCCAGAAAAGCATTTGTCTGAGTTTACCGTAGCTGATGAGCAGCAGGATGAAGGCTTTGTTCTGGACCAGGTTGAGGATGGACTGTTTGTAGGAGTAATCCTCAGTGGGAGAGTCTGGTAGAACAGCCTGGGCCGGGCTGGGTGGGAGGGGGGGGCGGTCCTTTATCACTACAAGAGACAGAAGAAAGTTTCAATGCGACTTGCTTAGATTACTAAATACCAAATTATAAGAAAAACAGATGAGCCCCTGATGAGCCCCTCGATTACACACATGTAGGCTCGCTGCGGAACTTCAATAAGCTTCAATTATAAATAACAACAACATAAATTCTTCAACACATTCAGTTACACATATAAACATATTTCATCAATGAAGCTCATTTATGCCTTTTAACAATCCGCTGGTACAGTATTGATGTCGTTTAACAGAACGAGTAGCTATCGGATATGGAAAATTATTCTTAAATACTGTTTCTTTTGTTGTGCCTTTTTAAAAACATAACACCACATGTTATGTTTTTAAAAATGTATGAATATTCTAGAACATTGTAAAACTGGGTTCCGACACTAAACAGTCATAATACAGTCGTCCCTCAGGTCCAGGAGGTCGAGTCTTCCCTTGGAGAAAACATACAGGTACAGATAGTGCTGTACATCATGTACAGTGTGACCTCGGGTAATGTGGGTTAATGTTTAGGATTTATTACCCCAAAGTCATCATGCATGTTTAAATCAGTGCGGTTCACTCACAATGTGAACATGTGAGTTTTTTATGAGTTGTGAAGTCTGTTGTCAAACTCATTGAACTGAGACACAGTGGATATTACCCATGATCCCCGGCTTCCTGAACCAGAAGTGCTGTCGCTGTAGCAATTCCACCAAACTCTGTTCGGAGAATTCATTAAATTAAAATTAAGCTTCAATAGTTTTGATGTATTGCTGCGATAAGCTCCTCCTCCGCTTGTTTGAATCTCTGTTTTTAAAATGGACACATGAAAATCTGGAACACTCAAATATAAAGTTTCTCTTCATCATTTCTCACGTTAACTCTTCTGTCCTCGTCCGGATCCGTTCACTCGATGACTTTTCCCAGTGATTCGATTGGTCCGGAGCAGGTTAGCACGGTGAACCAGTTTTGTAGACCTGTTCAACCTGAAGTTACCCTAAGTAAGTGCTGCTTCAGGGCACCTGAGTCCTCAGAACACACACACACTTTATTTTACTACCCTCAGGGGGACAACTCATTGTCGCCCACTAGTACTGTGTTTGTGTTGCTGCTGTCCTGTCCAGGATCTCAGCATCTAAATAAAGATTGAACCATAACCATCACAACTACATTAACAACTTTCACCTAATTCTTACCTGAACCCTGAGTCAACTTTCAGAAAGCAGTCTGAACCCATGGGGACATCAGTATAGTTCCCCCGAGGGACATCTGTCCCACGGGTTGGTGTGAATTCAGTTTAAAGTCCCCACTGGGACACAAACATGAGCACACACCTCTGTTCTAATGTCACCTCACACAGCTTCCAGGGAACTGACCCACAAAGCCCCAGCGAATGGAACAGATGGCAGCAGAGGGTAAACGTCTGCATCCCAAAACGCAAGGCATCACTTGAGTTGTGTGTGTCTGTGTTCACCAGTGTGTGATTGTGTTGTGCGGCCTACCTATTACTGTGAGCAGGAAGAGGCCCGTGGAGAGAGCGGCGGTACCGTAGAACATGACGCTGATGTTATGACCCATCAGCTCAAGGTCGTCAGGTGTGTTGGGAACTAACACTGGAGGCAACAGGAAGCCTATGGCCGTCCCCAGCTAGAGACGAGACACAGAGAGACACATAGAGACACAGAGAGACACAGAGAGACACATAGAGACATAGAGAGACACAGAGAGACACAGAGAGGAAGAGAAACACGGTTGTTGTTAAAGTTATACTGTGTTGTATCATGTTACGGATTAAAATGCAGTTCTAGTGTATTACTCTATCATCTCTTCTGTTCTGTTATTACCTTCACCAAGGAGCTTATGTTATTCGGCCTAAGTTTGTTTAGTTTTTCGCACACACAATCGGACGGATTACTATACAACTCGGTGGCTTGGTCAGGGGCGGATTTAGCTATTCCAGGGCCTAAGGGGATGAAGGCATTGGGCCCCTGCAGCCATTGTTCTCAACCTTTTTTAATCCTTATCACTCAATGCTTTAGGGTTTATCAAGGGATGTATTAATGGTTAATGGATATATAAGAGGTGCCACTAACGAGGGGTTGCCAGGTTGTAGGGAATCGTCCTCCAACTGCTCGTTAATGTTATATCTTTATAGTAAATACTAAATATGTTTCACATTTTCCAATAAGTCACAAGGTTTGCGATTATAAATTCTGGGCAACCGACGTCATGGTGCATTGACCTCAACTACTGCGTCATCTCCTCCTACGATTATAAATGTATTACTTGTAAACTTGTATTATTTTGCTTGTTGCCTCTGATGTTTTGCTTATATTCATCTCTTTGTGAACCAGACACTGTTTGGAAAGTTGCTATTAGAATAAACTTATAATAAGGATGATGAGTATATTGTTATTCCTTAATGAGGAAACAGTCATGTGTTTACAGTCTGACGCAGAACGGAGATTCTATAGTTCATGTTTTTTATAAAATTGAACAGATCATGTTTTTGAATGATAAATGATGTTAGTTTTTCACACATTGCATGTCATTATTATTTTAAATTTGTATCACTAGTGTTAGTTTTACTTTATTGTGTGTACGTGTGTCTGCTTCTCTCTGACCTGGTTCCCGAGCACGGCCGTGGCGCACGCGGTGGACACCTCCCGGGGACCGAACCACACCGAGGCGATGCGGGACGGCAGGCCGAGGATGAACACCTGCGCCACGGAGCAGATGACCTGCGCGGTGACGGTGACTCCGAACAGCCCGGGGCCGACGCTGGCGCACTTCAGCCAGGCGCCGGCGCAGTTGAGGCCCGCGCCGAGCAGGGCCGTGAGCCGCAGCCCCCGCCGGTCCAGCAGCCAGGTGGCCGGGAGGATGAGCGGCACGTAGGCCACCATGTAGACGATGGAGAGCCAGTCCACCTTGTCGTTGGACACCCCGTAGAAGCGCGTGAACACGTTGGTGAGGATGCTGTACTGGATCCACTGGAAGGCGTTCACCAGCGAGTACAGGCTGAACACGGCGAGCACCGCGAACCGCCGCGCGAACAGCTGCGTGTCCCGGCTCTTCGCCGCCTCCCCTGAGCATCCGCTCGGCAGCATCGCCTCGCTCTCATCCGGCGGAGCCTCCTTCTCCTCCGACCCCTTCTCCTCCAGCTTCTCCTCCTGCTTCTCCTCCTCCTGAGCGGGGTCGGCTGCTCCCTCCCTTCCCCCGCCCGTCCTCACCGCTTCGTTAGTGGGCTCCGCGTGTCGCTCGGCCGCGGCGCCCCCCGGGAGCTCCGGACTCCTCCTGGGGATCGTGATGTCGTCCGGTGCTCCCGGGTCCGCGCGAACATGCTCCTGCACCAGCTCACCGGCGACCATGGTGTCTGCTCGGGGCGTCTTCCTCCCCCGCAGAAGAGGCGGCGCGGAGCGGCTTCTTCATCCGATGGAGACGGAGATGAAGTGAAACAGGAACCGGACTCACACCGGAGAGGAATCACAACCACGGTCCGCTCCGGGGACTTCTTCACACCGGGTCCGGGGACTTCTTCACACCGGGTCCGGAGACTTCTTCACACCGACCGGCTCCGTTCAACACGCACGCTGCTCCTCTCTCTCTCTCTATCCGGTTCTCTCTCTTTCTCTCTCTCTCTCTCTCTCTCTCTCTTTATGGCTAATTCTCTCTCTCCCTCTCTCCCTCTCTCTCTCTCTCTCTCTCTCTCTCTCTCTTTTTCTGTCTGTCTGTCTGTCTCTCTGTCTCTCTCTCTCTCTCTCTCTCTCTCTCTCTATCCGGTTCTCTTTTTCTCTCTCTCTTTGTCTGTCTTTGTGTGTGTGTCTCTCTCTCTGTCTCTCTCTCTTTTGTTCAGCTGACAGTGACACACGGGCCTTCCGATGCTGATGAACCAATAGAGGAGCAGCTGGGACCTGTAGTATATTGTAGTATATTGTAGAGTATGGTTGTATATTGTAGTACATTGTAGAATATGGTTGTATATTGTAGTATATTTTAGTGTATTGTAGTATATTGTATTATATTGTAGTGTATTGTAGTGTATTGTAGTACATTGTAGTATATTTTAGTGTATTGTAGTATATTGTATTATATTTTAGTGTATTGTAGTATATTGTGTTATATTTTAGTGTATTGTAGTATATTGTATTATATTGTAGTGTATTGTAGTACGTTGTAGTATATTTTAGTATATTGTAGTACATTGTAGTATATTTTAGTGTATTGTAGTATATTGTGTTATATTGTAGTGTATTGTAGTGTATTGTAGTATGTTGTAGTATATTTTAGTGTATTGTAGTACATTGTAGTATATTTTAGTGTATTGTAGTATATTGTGTTATATTGTAGTGTATTGTAGTGTATTGTAGTATGTTGTAGTATATTTTAGTACATCCAGGGTGGAGGTGTGACTGTCATCAGCGACCATGTGGAAGCTGGGCAGCCATGATGCAACAACTGAACATACAGGAAACGAGTTGATCTGAGAAAGAGTTTCATTTTATTTCTATTAGTCACTGGGTCTTCATTTATTCCTGTTTCCACACAGTGTTGCTGTAACCTTGGAGCAAGCTTCCTCCCTTCAGGATTAATAAAGTCTATCTTATCTTTTCTTACACAATTTGACAGTTCAATGGTCTTGGTCCATAAACTCAGATTAGTGCGTCCATATGCTCAGGTCATTTATCTGCCCTCTAATCCTCATCCTCCTCTGACCCAGAGGTCTCTGCAGCAGGTGAAGGATCTGGATCCAGATCTCGCGAGGCTGCAACAACCCGAGCTCTTCCACACAGTTTCCAGGAACTACTTATTATCTCTGTTGCTCTCATGAGGATCAGATCACCTTCCTGTTGCCGGTGGAGGGATAGTGGAGAGGGAAGAGGTCTCACTCTGTGTCTGTTTTCAAAACAGAACAATTAGCCTGGTCAGAAACAGACACACATCTTGTGTAAAGATGATTTATCATCGTTATCATGTAACAGGACTGTTTATGAGTTAGGTGATAGATATTACACATGTTTCCGAGTTATTTTGGAAACATCTCCATCGCCTCCTGGTGGCTGGCTGCAGTGAAGGTCATAACCCCGCCCCTCTATGTTAGCATGTAACATGGACAACCGTTCAGCGAACTTGAAAAGTTGCCCATTTTATCTATAGAACCTTCACTTGTCACTTTGTTGGTTTATTGTTATAAGTTTCTTATGATTTACAGTATTTGGTTTATTCCTATCATTTATATTTAAGGTTAGAAATAGAGAAAAAAAACATCCTGGTTAAGCTGCAAAGAAATTGTGTCATTTTGTAGCCCTGGTTGTTTTGTGGCACTAGAATCTAAGACGGAGTGACACATCACAACCAGCAGAGAAGATCTTTGAGCACAGACTTGTCTTCAAGTTTCCCGTTGTCATGGGAACCTCAGCATCACCAGCCGAGCACGCTTTGGATTATTCATCAGGTCGAGCTGAAGCATCGTGATGTTGAGCTGAAGTGCAGGAGGTCGAGCTGAAGCATCGTGATGTTGAGCTGAAGTGCAGGAGGTCGAGCTGAAGCATCGTGATGTTGAGCTGAAGTGCAGGAGGTCGAGCTGAAGCATTGTGAGGTCGAGCTGAAGCATCGTGATTTCGAGCTGAAGCATTTTGAGGTCGAGCTGAAGCAGTGGGATTTCGAGCTGAAGCATTGTGATTTCGAGCTGAAGCATTGTGAGGTTGAGCTGAAGCATTGTGAGGTCGAGCTGAAGCATCGTGATTTCGAGCTGAAGCATTGTGAGGTCGAGCTGAAGCAGTGGGATTTCGAGCTGAAGCATCGTGATTTCGAGCTGAAGCATTGTGAGGTCGAGCTGAAGCATCGTGAGGTCGAGCTGAAGCATCGTGATTTCGAGCTGAAGCATTGTGAGGTTGAGCTGAAGCAGTGGGATTTCGAGCTGAAGCATCGTGATTTCGAGCTGAAGCATTGTGATTTCGAGCTGAAGCATTGTGAGGTCGAGCTGAAGCATCGTGAGGTCGAGCTGAAGCATCGTGAGGTCGAGCTGAAGCATTGTGATTTCGAGCTGAAACATTGTGATTTCGAGCTGAAGCATTGTGAGGTCAGGCTGAAGCATTGTGATTTCGAGCTGAAGCGGCGTGATGTCGAGCCGCGAGGAGCCGGCTCTGCTGCAGCTCAACCTGCGGAGGGAGACGTGGTGTCAGGTGGAGGGGGACAGTGGACAGTCCTGGGAGAGGACGGAGAGGAGGCACCACCGCGGTCACCTGAGGACCAGCCCGGTGCTGCTCGCCGCTCTGATAGCAGGGCCGCAGCCCGGGGGGGGGAGGTCCGAGCGGCTGCCCCCGGTCAAGCTTCCGGAGAGAAGGCACTTTGAAGAGAGCTGTAAGGAGGCTCCCGAGCCATTTACTTATATACTGCATTAATATCTCAATGAATATTTACAGCGTGTGACTTAAAGTGTTTTCAATATTTTCATAAGGGGCATAAGATGATGGACATGTATTATATGTATATATATATACGTTTATTTACATAGCACTTATCTAAACAAGGTTACAAAGTGCTTCACAGAAAGAAAGAAAAATAAGATAAAGACGTTGTATAATTAAATAATATGTTTATTATGAATAATTATAAACCTTGATAAAAAGTGCTACATTAAGACTGAAGAGGGAGACTTTAGTCAGCTCAAGAACGTTTTTATTTTAACTTCAACACAACCATTATGAACAGAGTATGTGCAACAACAACACAACACAACAGCAAGCATTGTTTTATAAGAGCTGAGTTCAGTCCTCAGATATCTGTGCGACCTTGAACACAGCAACTTGTTTTTAAACAACTCACGCAGCAGAAAGATGGAACTATGAAAACTATTTGATTCTTTCTCATCATATGGATCCAGATGCTTCATCACGACTCTATGAATCATTGTTGTGCTTTTCTCCTCTTCCAGATAAATCACACCTGGTGTAAAACTGCTTCAGGACCCTGGGACAACAAATACTGTCCAAACATGCAGTTGTCTCAATATCCAGTGAGCAACTGTTCAAGAAGAAGAAACGAGTCTGAGGAAAACATTTCACTGGTCAGATTCCTTTGTGTCTGTGTTTGAATATCATCTCTTCATGTTCCCTGTGAAACTTCACTGAGTGTCAGTTGAAATGTCTCCACAGATTAAACCTTCTTGATTATAATGTTTCCTTGTTTCATCCAGAGTCAAAACACGCCGCGTCTTTTGCATAACTCCTCATCATACAACTCCTCCCCCTCCTCAGGCCAAACTGTAGATTTCAGAACTGTGTGTGTGTTTGTGTGTG
Source organism: Platichthys flesus (assembly GCF_949316205.1). Classification (NCBI taxonomy): domain Eukaryota; kingdom Metazoa; phylum Chordata; class Actinopteri; order Pleuronectiformes; family Pleuronectidae; genus Platichthys; species Platichthys flesus. Next base: position 20,121,788 of record NC_084962.1, read on the forward strand.
TGTTTGTGTGAGCGTTGTTGCGTGTCAGCCCCGGGGAACAGTCTGTACGCATTCTGTGCCGTGACGAGCTGAACGGTTTGAGCGGACAGACCTTTGACGTGGGCGATGTACCGGCAGCACAGGACGATGTTACCGGGCTCGTTCCTCCCCTGCGAGGCAGAAAAGAGAGTTATTCAAATGTGAACGTCTGCAGAGGAGCTGCTCGTGTGTTACAGCGGCCGATCATTTCACTCTCACGTGCTTGTCGAGCCCCAGGGCAGGAGAGTCGGTTTCCAGACAGATGTGCTCCAGGGGGATCGCTCTGATCAGTTTGTCTCTCTGTGTGGAAACATGGAAATGAGTTTATCACCTCGGTATCAGGGACGGCTGCAGATTCACAAGATACACGATGTGCTGCTTGTCTTTTATTCTCTTTAATCTGGGGAAGAATACATCCGAAGAGATTTTCCGTCTTTCTTTGTCTAATCTCTTTACTGGAGTTACTGAATAACTAAAACGAGACAAGATTAGATAAAGACCAAGAAAAAAACACCTCACAACTCGAAAACTAAGTCGTAAATGAACGATCAATGAAGTTTTAGGTTGGTAAGTAAACATATTAACATGGGAAGTTTAGGAGTTGTGTTAATGAAAGACAAAATGACACAAAACTGATTTATATTGTTGTGGCTTCATCTGAAAATTTGTGACGAGAGAATTGTCCTGAACTGTCCCTGAATGTTGCCATGACCTTGATGAAGGTCAAACTGAAGAGAAGAGAATGTAAATAATTGATTATGGATCCATTAGGAAACCAGTGATTGTTTGGGAGTTCAGAACGTCAACTAAGCAAGAAGAAGACTAATCTCACTCATCTCACTGCTGCTGCTGCTGCTGCTTGTGCTTCATGAAACACGTGATTCATTTTCATATTAAAATGAGACGCGTCCCTGCTCCTACGGCTTCAGGATGATCTGCATAACCAAAGTAGGCTGACGATGCATCTGAGGGCTGCTCAGGCAAAGTGACCTGACACTCACCTGCTGGTTTCTGCAGACAGCAGGTGGGAAGGAGAAGAGGTATCCGGCCTTCACACCTTCCAGAGCCACCGACGGCTTCCCTGCAAAGTTATGCAGCAGAGCGCGACTGATGCCTGATGGAGAATCAAAGAGTCAAGCATTCCAATCGTCTGCGGCTGTAGAAGCTGTGTGTACGTGACTGACAGGAGGGAGACACCCACCCTGTTGTCTCATGGTCTCGATGGTGACCCTAGCAGCTGATCGGGAGTGGACGTTCCTGTGCAGAGAAAGACGAGTCAACAAGAACCATCGATGCAGACTTGATTATATGTGTTTATAAAGGAGACTCATTCTGCTCATATTCATCGTTTCAATTAGTTTTATAACTGTAAAAAGTTTTCATGGTCTAATGTCGCTTTCCTCAGACTGTCCATTGCTGCAGCTCCTCTATTCAGCCTCTGTCTCAAACACCTAGAGTCGTGAATTCCTTCTTCATTCCCTCTCGACCAGGAATTCTTGTACAATCCTGTTCCTTCATTATCTAATCTACTCAACTTTAGAGATGCGTTGTGAGCCTGAGGATTATTAAATGTACTTTTCCTTCTAGTCTATCTCGACGGGCTCACACAGGAAGGTCCAGCTCCTTGGCGACGTCGAGCTGTTTAACGAACACGCTCATCTGGTCGTCTCGGCCCTGCTGAGTGGGAGCTCGCCACGGTGTGAAGTCTAAACCGATCTGGAGCCAGAAGAAGAGGAGAACAAGTGACCTCACGCAGCTCGTCAGAGATTATTTTATCATTTTACCTTCATTAATGTTCAGAAGTTCCTGAACTTCCTGGCACGAGAGAGACTGTGACTGACTGAGTTACATTAACTTTTCCCAGCAGAGAAGACTAAGAGGAGTTTTAACAAGTTAAATCCTCTTTTCTTTTCCAGAAGTCACATTCAAGTGGATTTCTTTAAGGGATGAAAGAATGTGTGTAAAGTGGTCGTGTGTAACACGTGTGTGTGTTTCTGCAACCTGGTTTCAGTGTGAAGAGGTTTAGGTTGAAGTCACAGACTCTTATAAGGAGAGGAATTCAATTTGAAGGAGAGAATTACTTGGAAAAAAATCGGTCCTCAACATCAATACAGGTAAATACAGTTTTGTGGGTGTGTGTGTGTGTGTGTGTGTTTCTACCTCTCCTACAGCAACAAGGCGTTCTCTGTGTTCGTAGAGCAGCGGCAGAGCAGCATCCAGGTCCTGTAAATAAACGTCCACATAAAAAGCTGCACAACTAAAAGAGACTTTATTTTCAGGGCTCATCAAAAGCCTCTTTTTTTTTTACATTAAATCGGATAAAACTTGAAACCACAAATATAATCAGAGCAGAAACGAAATATAGTTTAATGTTTACATCACAGCCGGAGTTGTGTATTTTAGTTAGGGGCCTTTGTTCCCCTGCAGAGGACCCCCCCCTCCCTCTGATACCACTGAGAAGAGTGGGAACAGTTACGCTCCTCGTCAAGTCAGAATCAACAGAGTGAAATCCGTCTGTTTTGCCACCTGAGGCCTGGCGCTGCGCTGCTCGGGCCCCTCGCCGCCCTGCAGAGGATGGACCCCGAAACATGGAGCCACCACATCTGGATAGCTGTGAGAAAAGAGCAGAGGTCATAATAAACATATGGCTGTCCTGCAGGGAGCAGCTGTGAAAGAGAATGTAAACTATCTTCAATCTATACGTTGTGCATGAGGGACTTCATGAGAAGGTACTTTTACCCCAGGGTGGCGTTATTGTTCTGTAGTTACAGATGCTCTGCCACAATCTTATCAATTTAGAGATGAGCTCCATTTGAAAAGCATTTTGTTCACTAAACTGTTCTGATTATTGCAGATTCTGAAGATGTCCCTTGTTTTTATTCAACTTAATTTTAATTAAGTTCAAATCTGAAATGTGTCCCCTGTCTCCCCCTTCTCTTGTTTCTATTTGCTAGTCCAACAAGTTTTATAAATTGAAGTTCAAGCCGAACTCGTTCTCCTTGTATTTTTTATGTTTTTCCTTCCTGCTTTCTCTTACATTATATAATTGTTCAAGAAACTTTATACAGTACGTCCTGGGACTGACTATTCCACACTGAGGACACACAGACCGTTGTTGCAGCTGGAGAAGTCTGCTGAACTCCCCGACTTCTTCTGTTACAGCAATCAGAGTCTCTACCCCAGCCTGCACACACACACACACACACACACACACACACAGAAACACACACAAAACTGTATTCATCTGCAGCAATATACCTATTGTTCGGTTCTATGTCCGAGCTGAGTGTTCTGTACAGCAACTTTCAGATATACACTAAACTCTGAATATTCTCCTTGGAATCTCACTTGTTGTTAAACTTCCCTCAGTTTTATGAGCATTTTGCATCTGTTTTTGAGTCGTCTTCTTTCAAAGACAAACTGGGAGAAAGACCTGATCCCATCGTTCGCTCTCCAAGGGACGTTCTAGTTCTTAAACCTTAAAACTCTTGTAAGGGAAAATTCAACAAACCAGGTGTCTCACTACTGTGGCCTTGGCAAACAGGGAGTTTGCTACAGCGGACGGACACAGCAGATAGACACAGAGGAGGATTTCATATATTTTTTCTTATTACGTTTTATGAAACACCTCTTTGTATTAGTTCTGGCTTGTCTTCTTATTTTCATATTGTCTCGAGAAACGCATCTTTGTATAAATCCTGGCTTTTTCACACTTGCAGCCAGTTGTTCCATCCTGAGCACCCGTACTTGTTGTGTAAACTCTGCAGAGCTTACTACTATAAAGACTCAATGGCAACACCAGTCTGAGAATTTCATTATTTCAAATCTCAAGATGAATTTCCATCACCCTCAATTTAGGTTTTTCCAGTGTCACTGGTTGAATTTGTATTTTCTCTTCGTGGCTTGTATGTCAGCCGTGATGCAGTTTTAGTGAAAGCTGGGGAACGAATAGAGTTTGACCAGAGAACCGACCTGTCTGCTTCTCTGCATCACATCCTCCAGATCCTGTGACAACAAAAACAACTGTGATCAACTGAGTCAAAGTGGAGCCACCAGCCACAGAGTCAAAGAGCACATTGAAATTCTCGAATTAGTATTTGTGATGCAAACAAATTGTTTTATTCAAATAGTTTAAACTGCTCTTGAAAGTTGTTTACATCCAGTTAGCTTTGTGCTCATGGTGTTTACAGACACGGGACCGTCTACCTGCTCAAACTCACGAGCCGAGATGTGACAGTGAGAGTCAACGAAGCCGAGTTCCATCGAGGAATTAAAATATAAAAAACGAGGAGACTTGAAAACGCAGAAAGAAACGTTTTGTCAGATGAGAGCGGCACGGAACGTTTCCGCTGAGCCAACCGGAAGTGTTGCTCCGAGTGGGCGGGGGACCCTGTTAGCCGTCGGACCCGGAAGTCCCATCTGTGGTTCCGGTTTGACAAAGAATATAAACAAGTTGGCGGTAAAGATGGAGACGGAAGAGTTCCGAGTCCCGGTGGCGACGAAGAAACAAGTGACGGAGCTGGTGGACAAATACAAAGACATTTTAAAAACTGCGCTGGACGGACAGACGGAAGTCCCCGAGGACACGCGACGGGTTTTACTGCAGGAGCTGCTGATGGTGAGTTACTTTACGTTACGTTACATTGCGTTACATGACATTACATTCAACTGTTCAGTAAAAGAAATCCCCTTCGAGAAATAATAACAATAATAAATCAAATCTAATATATGATATTTTCTCGTGAGGAAGTTTATTCGGACCAAAGTGCGACAGCAGCTGCAGAACGTAACAACAACAAACAGTGAGAATCAGATACACGTGATCATCCGGATCTTACACATATAAAGACTAATAATGCAGAATAAAAGTGAGTTGAATATTTCACCTGATCCTAAAAACACGCTAAACGATATAAAACACTAAAAGGAAATAACGCATAAAAGATGAAAAAGTAAAAAGGGTGGAGCACATTCACACTAAAGTCAACCATCGCACACAAATATACAATTGTAACACCCTTCTACCACACACTACTAAATAGGTGGGCTTTTCATTTATATTTATAAATATCAATATTTTCATAAACTTCCAGATTCGAACTGTAGCAGCAGCACTACGCCCCCCTGTGGTGGGAGTGCTACTAAACATATATCAACTACAACATCACTGAGTAGAGCTCATACCTCCTGTATGTTAATGTGAATACAATTTTCTATAAATAACAAATGACACAAACATCACATTATACATCACAAACAGTTGACTGATTAGGTAGAATGTGTTGTTGTGTTAGAAACTCTTCAAACTGTACATGTTGCATTGTTGTGTGAACTCTTAGTGTTTGTGCTCAGATCTGTGTTCACTTGTGTGTCCGTGCAGAACTTTGAAGCTGCTGTTCAGGACAACGTGTTGGTGAATGGAAAACCTTGGGAGGAGGCACCTGACGCTGAGGGTGATTCACTTTGTCCCTCATCTAACTCCTCAACCTGTTTTCATGTGTTCACCGGACAAATCAGCTCCCTGACGTCTACAGCATGTTCAATAAAGTCTTTTTCTGTTTCTCCTTCCCGAGCAGAGGACGAGTCGGCTGATCTGGAGAGCCTCCTGGATGACACCATCGTTGAGACCACCAGGAGGCGCCGTACTTACCCCAGACAGATCCTGCCTCACGTGGTCCACTCCCTCAAGGCTGAGCGTAAACTCATGGTGGGTGTGGGAGTCGCTTTGTCCTAAATAAGCAGCTCAGATGTTGCTGTGAGGTCAGTGGAGATCGACTGCAGAGCCCTGAACTGGAGAATCAGTCGTTGATTGACAACATCACTAACGTCGATGCTGCTCCTGACGCTGGTCGCCTGGTCGTTCAAATCTTATTACTGTTATTGAAAGTATCTTTCCAAATCGTACAAAATTCAACTCTGCACTTCACTGGGCTTCTGATGATGCACAGCAGGAATGTGAAGCCGATAAGACGACTGGTTCCTAGAGATATGAGAGACACACACACAGAGAGAGAGAGGGACTTCTGGAATTATTAGATAGATATAAGGAAAAGAACATGAATATAATCACATAAATAACGTGCATCACAGTAACTGTCTATCCAGAAGTTATTTCTCATTTACATCCACTGTCATGTTGTGTTTCCAGGGGCTTTACGAACAAGCAGTCCGACCCCAGGAGGTGGCCAGAGACCCTGATCAAGGTATTTACTGAACACACACACACAAATATTTAAACTCTTTTAATCTCTGATGCTCAGAAAGAAGTTTAAAGTTCTGCCAGTCAGTTCATTATCAACTTAAAACATGTGAGTTTATGAATATAATAATTACCCATGAACACCTGATAGAAAATGTGATCTAGTGTTTTTGTTTTATTCCTCTTTGGTTGAAAATGTTGCATATTCTCTCCGGTGGGTTCATATCCACCGACTTTGTGTGCCGGGCATTTTCTTCTTGCTTTCATGAAATCAGGAAGAGCTACTTCTCTCTGAGACAGTTGAAAGTTTCAGGCTAAGTGAACTGAAATACCTGGAGAAGCTGCTTCTGGTTCAGTTCATGAGTTTCAGTCGACTTCAGTAGATTCGTGTCTGCGTGAAGAGTCGACTCCTTTCCACATTATTCCTGTGGTTTATCACCGTTCAGCTGATATTTGGGTTCAAACCTGTCGCAGCTCTCGTGAAACACACAATAGATTAGTGGTAGAAGATAGATTAGTAGATGATTATTCACTTATTTACATAAATTCTCCACATAATGTTTATTAACCATAGAATCTAATCCTAAATGTTGTTTCCTCAGAGAACATCATGACTGATTTGTCCGCTGCAGCTCCTGAGATGGTGAAACAGGCCATCCAGGTTATCAAGGTGACACAGCAAACCGGCACTTATACACGTTTAATAGATATGTATTTCAATAAAATGTTTATAATTTCCCCCCCTTTTGTTCGCCCTCAGTCGATCAGCACTCTGCAGAAACAGGCCGAGGGCCTCTGTGAGATCCTCAACATGAAGCCCAGCCACACCAGCCTGGAGATCCACAGAGAAGTGTTCAGCTGCACCGGCCAATCAGACGCTCCGATGCTGGCCCCGGGCAGAGCGGCAGAGAACAGGCAGCCAATCGAGCAAGCCGTAGAAGAAGCGGTGGCCTCAGAATGCTACGTGCCTCTCGCCAAGAGACCCGGTCACCCCGTGGGGGGGGCTGAACCAGAGAAGAGCACTTTCTGATCAGAACATTTCAATTTGCCGTCCTGTCTCAAAGTTTGTCTTCGTTTTAAGATCTTTGCTGTTTATATAAACTCTTTCAAACCCAAACTCGACCTGTGCTGTGTCATTTTTAAAAAGTCTTAATGTTTGTCATTTTCCTCCATTAAATAACTCAAACTCTTTCTGACCTGCTGCTCTGTGTCTCTGTCTGAAGTTCACGGTTTCCCTCAAAACCTCAAACAGAAGTGAAAAGCTTCTTTTTTTTTTCAGAGGTTCAACTATTCTTAGTTGTGGTTTAACTCAGTTGTTTGTTGGTTATTTCTGCAGAATGTGGGATTAAAGAGATAAACCACAGTGTGTGGTTATCGACCGATGGGTTGTGTGTCGGTAACCAGATAGTGGTCACATGACTTATGTGAACCGGCCTCGCTGCTGCTTCTTCTAAACGTGCAACAAATTAAAAAGGTGAAAAGGAAGCTGAAGTGAAACTGCAGGTTTCTCGCCTGTTGTTTAGACTTCACCAGAAACTGTTGTGTGTCGGAGACGCTGAGCCGGAGCGCACACGCTTTAAACTCCTGGGATGTCAGAGAGCAAGGACGACCACCTGTGGGACACGTGTGTGGTAAGATCACGCTTCTTTTCCTGCTGTGGACCAAGACACAAGGTCAGAGGTCATGGGTTGTAAATGAGGGAGAGTGAATGAACTTCTATTGGTCAGTGGTCACTGAAGTGTGTGTGTGTGTGTGTGTCTCTCTATGTGTGTGTGTGTGTCAGGGTTCAGAGGACGAAGGCAGGAGGATGAAGAGGCGAGAGAAAAACAGAGTTGCAGCTCAGAAGAGTCGCAAGAGACAAACACAGAGAGCCGACCTGCTGCATGAGGTGTGTGTGTCTGTGTGTGTGTTGCCTCTTTAGCAGCATTACTGCTGACCTGTCAGGACCAGTACACCTGATGGGGACCAGAGCCTGCTCCTAATGAGGTCAAAGGTCATTTTTGAGGTTATGGTCTGGTCAGTACTTCTTGATTTGCACAGACCAAGATAATAACGAATTAGCAGCTGTTTTGTCCACCAGAGTCACAGAAACCACATAAAACTGAAGTTTCACAGTTTCTCCTTGTGATTATTGATCTACATTTCATTTTGCAAAAGCACCAAAGTAAACGAGAAGGTCCTGAGCCTTATGTCAATCATATGCAGTTCTTCCTCTTCCTGTCATCCACCGTTTCTTCTGGTCTTTTCTCCTCTTCCTCTCTTCCAGGCCTGTGAGCTGCTGGAGCAGAGGAACCAGAAGCTGAGGACCGAGGTGTTTACATGTTTACATGTTTACTCTCATTCCGGATGAAAGTGTTAAAATCCTATAAGAGCCTCAAACCAATAAAAGGACAAATAAATAAAACCGTTGTTTTGTGTCTCAGGTGGATTCTCTGTCCGAGGAGCAGCGACTCCTGACTGAAGCTCTCTCCGCCCACGAGTCACAGTGTCCCATGATGCACTGCTTCTTCTCCTCGTCCAGCCTGCAGCCTGACAACATGGCCACCTGTTCAGTCTAAGGTCAGGGGGTCACGTCTCTGACCTCTGACCTCTGTATCATCTCTACAGCTGTAATCCACCGTGTGATGCTACAACACAACTCCAGAGGGCAGTGTTCACTATGATCAGACACAAAGTGTCAGATTTCATAATGGCAGTGAAGAGCGCCCCCCGGTGGCCACACTGTACATTACCATCACTGTGGTTCCACTCCTCTTTCAGGGGAAAAATTAAATAATAGTTATAATAATAGTATGCATATTGTCCCTTCACATATGAAGACTGAATTATTCTGTTCCGTTTTAAAAAACTTATTTTGGGTTTGTGACTGCACAACTTTTATTTTATGTTTTTATTTCATTTTAGAGTCCGATGCACGTTTCCTCTGTTGTGTTAAAATAAAAGAGATTGTGTGATGTGATGATCTGAGGTGTAAAATCTGTTCAGTTAAAAGGTTATGAAATAATATCTTATCTCTCTACAATAGTATTACACAATAGCTTATTAGCAGCTTTATTATATGGAACCGGAGAAAACCCTAACCCAGATTTTTCCAGGAACTGGACCAAAACCAAAAACAGCTCAGTTAATAATTGAACTTGAGTTAAGTCAGAATCATGAGTTCTGGAAAAAGTGAAGACTCATAAGTTCCAAATGGAACTTCTGGAACGTCACAGGTTGAACCACTTGACATTTTCACTCTTCCCTCATGAAATAAATACATATAACACAAACCTGTTGGAATGTATACAAATATGTGGCTTATTGTTTATCATTATACATGTTTATTTTTATAGGAATAAACAGTCGTTTTCTGGGGCTGTTTTGATCCAGTCAATAGAAGAACATTAGAACAACATTGATAACTGAATATATTTTTATTAGATGTTCTGTTGTTCTATTTGTATAAAGCTCAACCCACTGTTGTGCACGTGCTTTTCACCCAGTGATTTTTTTTGTGTTGCACCTCCTGATGGATGACTCTTTACAAGGGGTCTAATATTCTTATAAAGTATTATTTTAATTTTTAAATATATTTAAATAAGGGAATGGTGATCAAAATGTTGTGATACCAGAGCGGTATCTTAGAAAATGATGTATTGGGTCTTTTGTAAAACAACAAATAATGATAATTTTCCATTGATCAACAAATTTAAAAAACACATGATGATGAATGGAAACAGCAAAATGCCTCGTGTGTGTTTCCGACCACATGTTAGTCGCGTTGGAGGGAAAGAGAAGTCACATGGGAGCATCCCTCATTCAGCTGAAGGTCTCCAGGTCATTCTGAAGTCACAGACACGTCAGAGAGGTTCTATAAACTCTGCTTCACCTGGATCTGTGGTTTGGTAACGCTGACGGACACTTGCTCAACGTCACAGTTCCACATCCTCACCACCATCGCATCATAAATCATGGTTTGAAATCTGCTCGGTGGTTTCGTTGTCCCTTCCTCTTGCACTCTGAGGTGAATGAACAAGAAGCTTACTCAGGAACAAAGGTTTGGATCCACCGGATCTCCTCCGAGACCTCTGGGAAAACCTGACTCTTATTCATCAGGGAAACAAGAGAACAGCTGATGTGTGGAGAAACGTTTCAGGTGGAAGGAACAGCTGCTTGTGGGATTGTCTCTCAGGTCTTCTCCACAGACAGGACCTGAAGGCGAGGGACACGATTCTGGGGCTGGAGGTTTCCAGCTCGACCAATCACATTCCAGCAGCTTTGGTTCCCTGCAGGTGAACAGTTCAAGTCACGTTTCTCTGAACTCACCTTGTGCGACCCCTCCCCTCTGGTTTGTGCGTCTGTTCTCACTCCTGCAGGAAGCTGACGTCACAGTGATCAGATCAGATCCTAAATGAGTCCGTCCACAGCAGCACAGCATCGCCGACAGGAAGCAACATGTCGACCTGAGAGTTCTCCTGAGAATACAGAAGGGAGCCAGCACCACCGACACACACAGCTGGGACACAAACACACACACAAGTCGGATCTTTAAGTGTCATGTCATAACATCACCTGTAGGCTGCGCTCTGTTTAAATCCTAGTGTTTGCACCTGAATGTTCTGTGTGACGACACTCTGAACTTTGACCTTTGACCTCCACATTCTAATCAGTTCATGTTTGAATTCCAGTGAACATTTGCACAGAAAGTGAAGCGATCCCCTCGAGGCGCTGTGAGCAGTTGTGTTCCCGATGGGAGTGATTCTCTCCAGATGGGCTCGGCCTGAGTCGGAAAAGCAGGTTGAACTTTCCTGCTGCAGCTGTTCTGCTGGAACTTCTTTTATCTGCTGAGAAACTTATCTTCCAATCAGAGGCTGGATGGACTTCAATTATTCCTGCAAATTTCTCGCGAAGAGGAAAGTGGTTGCCAGTGATGAAACGACACACACACGCACACAGACTCACATACAAACACACACATGCACACACACACACACTCACACACACCGGCAGTGACACAGCTTCCCAGTCAGATAAATACAATCCGCCTCTGCTAAATTATGGAATGCTTTCTTTGTAATTTCTCTGGAAGAAGAACAAATGGTCAGAGTTCCAGACCCCGATGATTCTCATGAGATACAAATGTTTGTGGTACTCAAAGTATTTGATTGTAGACAAAACTTAAATCCACAGTGTTGAAAGAAAAGTCCCCTTTGAGTCATGATAAATACATGGACCTGTGTTATACATGTTGTTAACTCAAGGCCACAGGACGTTTCATCTTCTTGATTCTCCGATAACTTCAATCAACTCTTTTAGAAACTTTTTGACTCATTACTTATGAAAATTGAGAAATCCAGAGTCTTGGAACATCACACCCACACAGAAACATGCACAGCGTAGCAGCTCTTTTCCTTGAAATGACCACTGATGCAATCTGCCCACTCTCTGCTGGTATCTACTTCCTGGCATCTTGTAACATCTTGATGTGACTGTTCCTCTCATGATGGTTTATTATAAGCAAGCTACTGTAAAAAGAATCTTCCTGAAAACGATTCTTTCAGAGACTTTCGGAGACAAATCGTGTCTCAAGAGCATCATCATGGAGCCATTCAATCCAGGATACACACGCTCGACCAATCAGGAGTCAGTCCCAGCTGTCAATCATGACGTCTCCGCCCATTTTTGTACCATCAAATTAAACTTTAAAATCAAACATAACAGCATCTCAGCAACCACCAGCAGTGAGATAAGAACGGCCTGAAATGACAGAAACAAACTTTGACAAACTTGTTTGGGATTTTTTAAGTTTGATAATTGTCCCATCTACTAACATGGAGGAGGCTGGATTCAGGAGCTGTACTGCAGCCGGCCACCAGGGGCTTCAGATGAGGAGTCTGAACTTTTGTGAACTGTGGTTGCTCGTCCCACATGAGGTATTGTCCAATATGGGGCAAAAGTATGCACACCCCCGCACACACACACAAGCAAACACACACAAAACAACACAAAGACACACACACACATACACACATGTAAAGGGAATATTCTTTGTCATTCTCTCGCCTGATGCAACTCAGGCATATGCAGAGATGACATGACTCATGTAACGACAGTGTTGTAATTTCTAAACTGCAACTTCCTGTGTGTTGTGGTCAAAGACCACAGCTTCATACACCAAAGTGTGTGTGTGTGTGTGTGTGTGTGTTTGTGTCACAGTCACATGAAGCACCTCAAGTGAAATAAATTCATTGTTTGCACAGTGTTATGACCCATAACCTCTCACTCACTAACTGACACTTTCCAGATGGGCTGAAGGTGACAACACAAACGTCTGAAGAGGAACTCCTGAACCCAAAACAGAAAAGGAAAGTTGGTATGGAAAAGGAAAACCCACTGAATTTCATACGTGAAACTTATGCTACCATCATAAATAGATTAGTTAGAAGTATGTCAATAAGAGTTAAAGAATCGTGTCCTGATATACGTTGGTTTATTTAATTGTAATGCAATCACCTGAAATGAATAGACTGGTAACAGAGAAGTTAACGTCTCAAGTTCCACAGAAACTGTTTTAAAAGTATAATTCATCTGTATATGTATTTAATGATAATATGTGATGTTAAACCAGGTTTTTAAGGATGTATTATTATTTTAACACATCCTGGCTCAGTTCCTCATATTCACCCATGGAAGACGTGTCAAAAACGTCCTGCGCTGAAGGTGGTGAAAGAATCTGAGATCACTTCCTGTCGAGATGTTCGGAGAGCGACCTGCCTCGCAGTGACCTCGGTGACGGCGCCGGCTGAACCGAGAACAAACGGCAGCGGCGTCTGTTTTTCACGAGGTTGTGTTGAAACTTCTGATTTCCGTTTCTGCTTCAGCCTCGAGTGTGTTGACCAACGACTTCTCCACCAGCAGCTCGTCAAGTGATCAAGGAACCAACAGGAAACAGCTCACTTCTGTGATCGGAGGGTATTTGTCATTTATTCCTGTTATAACGGCACCAGAGAAACTGAGTTCTGCAGGATTTCTGATAATAATAAACAATAAAGCAGCTTTGTGTCAGATCCTGCTCAGACCAGTGGAGGTTCTGCTGCCGGCGTTCCCCCCCGATCATTTCATTAAGCCCTCAGACACGACAGATGAACCTTGGCTCAACTCTGCAGAGAAACATCCACTTACTGGTTTTGTAAGATGAGCTGATTTTAATTCATCCCTTTGTTATAATAGCAACAACACAAATATGTGTCACTACAGGAAATCCACATGCACAGACATGAGTAATGACAGATATGGAATCCTGAAGAACACGAGAGTTCATGTCTCTGCCAAGGCCCAAAAGTCCCCTCACGCAAAAACACTCAAATTCACGAGATCCAGACTTTTATTTGAATCTGAACCAAATACGACAATAAATAAATATCAGTCCACTAAACATGTCGATTATTTTCATCAAAATCCAGGAATTCTTCTGTGAGAAATCAATTTGAATATGGAAGAATCTCACAATGCTATAAAGGAAGAATGAGAAATGCCAGGTTGTGCATCCTGGTCCAGATCCACACCAAAATGTGTTGGGTTCTTTTTTGCGTAATCTTTACAAAAGGTAAAAAAACAAAACAACGTAATAATACTGTGAATGTGTCTCAGCATCTCATCGGTTTGTCGGGTCTGAACGTGTTTCCTGTTGAAGTCGTTTTAATGGACGTCTAATCACCCAATTACACAACCGGCTAATTGGCCCGAAGCTGTAAAATCCCTCCCACCAACAAACACTGAGAATCACTTGATCCACGTTGAAATCCGGTGGTTTGACCCCACCTGTCTGGCACTCGGAGGTGATGAAAACAAAGTGTTGTTCTGCTCCATTGGGCTGCGGCGGGTCGGAGAGCACGACCTCTGAGTCATCCTGTTAAAGATCCATTATGAACTCACTTCTTCAGTAGGGGGGTTAGGAAATGAGAAGGTGTTCCATGAGGTGTTTTCAGGTGAACTGCGGAGCGGTGGAACAGTGGGCGGTGCACTGCGTGAGGGAAACGTTTCAACTTGATTCTGTTGTACTTTGATACAAACTGGCATGATAATTACAATTTATAATCTGGCCTGAGATCAGATTCCTCCCTCTCTGCTCTGCTGGAGCTTCTTCCTCTGCTCGCTGCTCGGTTGTTATGTTGCGTTATGATAAATGATATTCACGTAAAGATAACGTTTGTGTTTTGATTAGATTAACCACAAAGACTTTATTGGAAGAGTGAATAAAAAGATTCTCCGCAGGATTCCGGCGATGTTTTGATTCCGATGCAGAGATCACGTGTCCTTGTTGACGGGACATCGACATCTTCTGACACGCCCCCTAATGACCAATCCCAACAGAGAGGGGCAGTTGGCCAATCAGAGCTGACATCATCGGGAGGGGGGGTCTTAAAGAGACAGGAGCTCAAACCCAGTGTTTGAGACAGAGGCTGAACAGAGGAGCTGCAGCAGCAGACAGTCTGAGGAACGAGATGTTTTCTGAACATTAGAGAATGAAAACATTTCACAGTTGTTGGAATGATCAGAGTGAATATGAGCAGAATGCATCTTATTTAAAAAAGAGAGAGAGTGTTGAACATTTCTGCAGTTGGTTGATAATTAAACTGTATTTCACAGATTGTCTTCACAAACATTGAGTCATATCTGATCAGCCGGTGCACGCACACACACACACACACACACACACACACACACACACACACACCTCTCTCTCTCTCTCTCTCTCTCTGGACGGACGGCATGTCCAGTCTTGTCTCTCTCTCTCTTCAGCTGCTCTAATTTGCATGTAAGTTTTCTGGTTTTCTGGCTCTAGTGAAAAACAAGAGATGCGACAGGAAGGGACGACCGACGTGTTAAAAGTTCCGTGGCCCTTTTGGAAATATAATTATTTGGTTTTATGGAAAGAGTGTTGTTGTTTTTCTCGTCTATTCTTCCAGATCTTTATCCTTCTTACCTTTTCATCTTTTTAAAACACAGCAGGGTTCGTACTGATGCAAGCGAGGGGTTAGTGTGTGTGTGACGTGTGTGTTACACAATATGAAACAACAAACAGCCGCTGAGGGGCTCATTAACTATTAAAGCCTATTATCACAAGATCATTTAAATTATATAGTTTTATTACTTTATTTTAGATTAAAATATGTCACACAGGTGAAAATTCTTCTACATTAGAAACATATTTTAGTAAAATAGATTCTAACCTCAGACATTCGTTGGATTTCTTTTCCTGAACATTAGTAATTATAAGATTCACGAACATGGTTCCTATTGTCCAACGTTTGCACTCGTTATTGCCTGTACATTGTAAACAGCGTATTATAATGATTATTATTATTATTATATCTATTGATAATGTGAAAGGTGAGCTCTTGTCCTCTTTTCTGCAGCTTTGTAAAACGTAAAATTAAATGTTGACCTTTAGTTTCACCTCAAAGTTAAGTTCTAATCATTCCTTGAGTGTTGAGTTTTTCTAAAGACGACAACGTGACAGTTTTCATTTCAACACATAACTTTAATTAACAAGGTATCAAAAACAGAAATTGACGGATCACAGAGATGGACGTACACGTTGGCAGCAGCAGAGCGTTTACACCTGACAGCCTGTGGTTTATTCATTTGGACGCCGATGCCTCCAGCCGTAGGCACAGCAAAATACACACAACTCAGTGCTACGAATCGACAATTTACAGCCACAACCACAACGCACACACTTTGAACACACGCAGACGCCTGCGTCCATTTGACCGTGTGACTCTCAGACACACACACACGATACACAATAGAAACCGTCTTCCACAATTCAACAACCTATTTATTTCCCTTCTCTTGTTGTTATATGTACAGATGTTGTGTAGCATGCACACAAGTTCCTGGACAAGTTGCAGTTATTTGCAGTGATGGTGCTCGACAATAACAGTGAGTCTGAGTGGAGGGCGGGAGAAATATCAGTGGATCATCCAAAACACACATGATCTGGTCTTGTGTAACTTCAGAGTCAGGCTTGTGCCAAAAGGTGACGCAACACTTCTGATACCTAGCTAACGATATCCAGTGAACACAACTTTCAAACCGACAAATTTTAATAAATACACTATTATAAAATAACAACCTATTTTATTTATTTTGCTATGTCAAAACCAAAGGAGGCATCTGGTGTTTATATACAGTGGCACAGAGTCAACTCAATGTACAAGATTCTCGGTAGAAAACACGTCTGAAAAATAACACTCATGTAGCTTCATCGTCACAGAGGATGTAAAAACAACACCAGGTGTTTAAGAGGGAACGCAGTGATAATTAAAGTGTACTTGTGAAATTACACGATTCACTTTTTCTTGGACAATTTTCCCTACGGCACATCTCAAACGTTTAAGTAAAGTGAAGTATCGTCTGCATATAGGAGTATATCGGTATATATACTGTGTGTTAAGTCCAGAATCACAAACCCTGCCAGCAAATTAAATTTTCCCTTTTGCAACTGTTACTGTGGCTGGTGGCCCACAACCTGACTGAGGCTAAATCCTTTCCAATCGTAAACAGCATCTTCAAACCAAAGCGACCTCTGCCCACACGAGCGGTTTGATCCCCGTCACGGTGAAAAGGAGCCTCACACTCTTTCAGAGGTTAGCTGTGAAACGAGCCAATCAAATAAACGTGCAGTGCGATTCCTGCAGCCAGCGCACGACCTGAGTGGTTAGTGGTAGCAGCAGACTGAGCAGCTCACGTTGTATAAAGGACGAGCAGACGGGGTTAATACAACAGCGACAGTAGTTTCTTAATAAATATACAGATTTTCATACAACAAGCGCAAACAACATCGCTTTTAAAGTCTCGCAGCTCACACGTCGCTCTGGAACTAGGTTCTTTGTGGGTGAACAGATAAACGTGTGAAATCACTTTGGTACAAAACTCGGACACTAACTCAGACTTTCATCTTTTCAAAATACCTGTAAATAAAAAAGACAATCAATGATCATTTAGTTCTTAGTGCTTTAGCATCGCCTTGGCCCTGACTGTTTGAAACATGCGACGCATGTCAAGGTGCTGTACATTGTATGTCAGCTGTCCAATCAGGTTTCAGAGAGCGGGGGGGGGGGGGGGGGGGGACCCCCTGTAGCAGCGATGTGGATGCTGAATGAGTCCGAAGCTGGAGTACGTCTCGTGAGTCTAAAGTGAGAGCTGCTCATAGGTGACCTGGACAGTGAATGTGGTCGAGGGTCAGGAGTCCTCCGTCGAGGGGGGACAGTGTGGACATGGAGGACATGGAGGAGATGGAGGAGGTGGTGGAGGCGGTGGAGGAGGAGGTGATGTTGTGGAGTTGTATGGTGCTCTCCTTGATGTGCTGCATGAAGAGGTTCCTCTCGTCCTCGGGCGTCTGGCCGTTCACCGCCCGCACGATGCAGGTGGGCCGGTGCAGGTTGAGCATGTAGACCAGCTGCTGCTTCTGCTGCTTCAGCTCCTCGATCTGAGCCTTCAGGTCCGAGTTCACCGACTCCAGCTTCTCCGACTCCTGCAGGGACAAGGAGGACATCAGGTCATACTTCACTCTTATGCTTATTTGTTAAATCATTCGTCTTTGGGATTTGTTGTGTGTATTCAGTGTATTCATTTGAAACTTTATGTCATGGGGACATTCATTAAAACTTCTTCTTGACCTTTATGTCTGTGGTTGATGTGTTTGATGTGAACTCGGTTCAGTGATGGAAGTTCTAAAGTACCTGCTGCAGAGTCTCGGTCTTCTCCTTCTTCTTGTTGCGACACTTTGCGGCAGCGACCTTGTTCCTCTCTCTCCTCCTTTTCCTCCGGTCGGGCTCCTCGACCATCGACTGAAAACCAGAGAGAATTACAGAACGTGAACATTCAACCCTGCATCAAGCCAACACTCTCATTTGGTGAAACCACACCCCCCCTCCCTTGTCGTAGAGTTTCCCTCTGACTCACGTACCTCTCTCTTGACCCCGGATCCTCGGGCGGGCTCATCGTAGGCCCGGTCCGAGCAGGAGCTGGCCCCGTCCGAGCTCATGTCCACACTGAGCCCGTTGGACAGGCGCTTGGTCTGGATGGCGAGCCGCAGCTCCTCTTTCACCATGGGGGTGTAGTTGGTGAAGTCGTCCAGGGTGAGGCTGCCGGGTGGGGACAGGCAGGGCACCAGGGCGGAGCAGCTGATGTCGGCCAGCGAGGGACCCGAGTGCTGCAGCATCATTCTGGAAAGAACCAAGAAGACCGGTCTGAGTCACTGGGAACACTTTGGATTTACTCACTGGGAAACAAACTAGTAACTGGAAAACAAAAATAACATTTAAAAAGAGCTCATGAAGACGGGGCGGTGATAAAAAAATTCATTAAAGCATGAGAGGGTCACAATCAAGTTAAACCACAGACAAGTAATTAAGATTAATGTAATATTAGTATTTAATATGTGAAAATAAACAAAAACAAACATGTAAAATGCTGCATGATATTCAAACACAAGATGTTGGGTGAGTTTTGTATTTAAAAGTCAAGATTTTATCTTCTACAAGGCAACAGAATAAATATTTGCTCATTTTTTGAGCGCCCATGTCATAAATACCTGGAGATAATCATTTCTAAGTGTTTGTTGTGTGAGCGGAGCAGTGACTCATGGAGAATTATGACGGATGGTTTGATAAGATGATTATAATGTTCAGCTCAGTGAAACCAAAACAAACACAGTCTGTATCACAAAGGAAAAATAACAAGACAAATTATATAATTCAGTCTTTTCATAAGGAACTCTGTAGTTTGTTTTTGTCTCAAAAATGTAACTTAAAGATTAATTAAAGCTATATCTGTTTTAATTATTATTATAACTGTGTTTTTCATTTTCAAATTCATCTATAGTTGATATTTATTTTCAGTGTAAGTTTTTTATCATCTCTATACATAATAAAAAAGAATAAAAACAATTGTTTTTTGTCCAAATTAACCTCAGAACATTTAAAATGAATGAGAATCAAACGTCTGTTGTCAATCAAAAATTATTAAAAACAACATTTATATAAAATACTGTAGTTTTGTGAAGTGAAGTATCAACACTTATAAGAAAAACTGCGAAACAAACTTCAGTTCTCTAAACTTATTTGTTTAGGTTGTTGTGCCTGTTGATGAGGTTGTGATGTAATAATGTTGTGTTGTCTTTTCGTGAGTGAGTTGTGTTAAGTCTCTGTTGTTATTAAAATGTATAATAAACACGTCTGTTCTCTGAACACATCTATGTCACTTTAAAGAAAAGCCAACAGGCTCTTTAAAGTGTATTGTTTTCTTTTTATCTAAATTACTGTGATGTGAAAGTAAAAGACTTAAATCACTATTATCTGTTAACAAACCCATAACAACTGTTATTAAATCAAATCAACTCTTTCTAATGGAGGAGTCCAGCGGAGACTCGGAGTGAGGAGGTCTCTGAGTCTCTGTGGGGTCGAGATGGAAGCGGGAGAAGCGAGTTGAGAAGTTGGGCTGAAGTGTCCCGGGACACCGGAGAGCACACCGGGGCTCCTCCGCTCCTCTCCCCGGGACAACACAGCCTCCCCGCGGCCAGGGACAGGGGGAAACACCGCCTCCTCCTCCAGCGAAGTAAAAGAGGGACCTACCTGTGTGAGGTGTCGTTGGCCGGATGAGGTGAAGTGAAGTCGGGGAAGTTTTCCTCTTGTCGTCGCTTTGCTCCTCGCGGTGCTCCGTGCGTAAAAGTTGCGCTTGTGTCCGACGCGTTGCATCACACGAGTATTTAGAGAAGCGTGGAGGGGGAGTGGCCTGGTGACGCAACCAGGAATGTAGCGAGGGAGGGAGGGGCGAGGGAGGGGTGAGCAGGGAGGACAGAGAGCAGAGGGGTGACGTCATCCTATTTATAGACTGCTGTGGTGTGATGATGCAACTCAGCAAGATGGAGTCTGCGCCATAACAGGAGAGCTCTCCCTCCTCTTCCTCCCTCCTTTCCTCCTATTGCTCCTCCACACTTCCTCCTCTCATACCCCTCCCTTACTTCCTCCTCTTTCTCCTCCTCCAATCTTCCTCCTCTCATCCCCCTCCCTCCCTCCCTCCTCTTCCTCCTCGAATTCTCTTCCTCCTCACTCTTCACTCCCTCTCTTTTCCCCCCTCCTCTATTCTCCCCTTTGTAGCACCTGTCCTCCTCCTCCTCTCCTCCTCAATCTCTCCAGAGTGTCTTCATCTTTTCTCTGCTCCATCCCCCCCCCCAGGCTTTTCATCCTCTTTACCCCCTTTCTTCCTCATCTCTTTATCTTCCTCTCTCATCTGTACACTTATTTAACTTAATTTAACTTTTGAAAACTTTATTTAAGTCTTGACTAAATTGAACATGTATTTCTTCTTCTTCTTCTTCTTCTTCTTCTTCTTCTTCTTCTTCAGCCGTTTCCTTCTCTCTTTCTCTTTTCTCTCTCCATCTTCACGTTCTTCTGTGGTCACATCTCATCAGTATGAAACCAGGTTCCTCACAGAGACACATTGATTCTTGACATTATGCTTCACTCGTCGGTAACTGACCACCTCCTGACGTTTCGTCCCCTGATGGATTTATTCACGGTGTCTGAGCTGCTCGTAGAATCTGCCGGTGGCCGTGAAGTGGCTTCCCTGTAATCCACCACATTCTGCGTCTTAATGAGTCTTAATGGGTTGATCTTCTTTTCTCGCCGGCTGGAACAGATGGAGGATTTCCTGAGAGCCGCTGTGAGACGGGACAACTTTGTTTTACTGGAAATAGAAGTTAGCAGCTGGTTGTGATGGTACAAGTGAGATGGGTATTGGTAGCGGTGCTGATTTTACTGGAGTTGTTTATCAGTGGCCTAACGATAAACCACAGATCTGGTGTTAACGCCAGGTGGACTTGAAGAAATCTAAAGTTGGAGATCGCAGTTCGAATTTTGACTTTTACGATTAAACCACCCGATCGACCCTTCCCTTCCTCCGCCACCTCTTTTTCCTCTTTTTCTGTCATTTCCAATTCAAAGCCGGTGACGGACACATCCCAGAAGTGTCTGGATTCTTGGACTTTCACTTTTGCCACCTCCAGAGTCTTTCTCAGAAACATTTCAGCGTTCAGAAATTGGGAAATGTGGAAATAGGCTCATGTGTTGGCTTTACCCGAAATGAGAATTACAACAGGAAACACGACCTTGAACTGGGAGTGAACTGACTGATCTAGAAACTTATATATCTGATGTCAGTGTGTCTGTGTGTGACACTGTGTGTGTGTGTTTATTAGGGTGTGTGTTTGTTCACTCAGCCTGGGTCACACACTGTTTCCAGGGAAGCCTTCACACTGATCGTGTAAACACGTCCATGTTGATTTTCCACTTTGTGTCGCGCTCAGATAACTCAGGTGTGATGCAACTGCTGCTGTAAAACAGTTAATGATCAACCAGTCGGTGTTTCCCGGCTCAGAACCTTCACAGAACCTTAACATACCTGAGCTGCTGGTGGAATTTCATGGTCAGGTTACAGGGTTGAAAGTTTGGAGAAGAAAGGAAAAATCACAGAGTTATGAAAACATGAAACGTCTGTTCTCAGGAGGAGTTACGATTAGGTCGTTGTGAAAACTGAAAATTTGACCAATTGTGAGGAAAGACGATTGATTCAATTGTAAAACTTTAAATCTGGATTATCAAGTGGAATTAATTGTTTTAATGTTTTCAAGTTGTCCCTTGAGACAATGTCTTCAAAGTTGGTTGAATTGTCAACTTGGACTCAATGCACAAAAACCCACTTGACCTCAAGAATGGTATGATTGGAACCTTTAGGGTCAAAGGTCACTGGGACCTCATGAATTTGTCCTCTGCCTCGTATGTCTCTGGATACATGGAGGTTGAAATTTCACTGGTTGAGAGGAAAACAACCTCTGTGCAATATTTCTACTTCAACCAACAAGATGCCATATATGGTTTGGTTTTGCAATTGTCGAGAGTGTCGGCCTCAGTCGAAGAAGTGTGCGTCACTTCTTTCATATCAATATAAAAGCTGGAGTTCCTCAAAAGCTTCCTCTGTAAAATATGTTCTGCATAAATGTGAGATGTCCGGTTTGTCACAGCTCAGCCCAACTTCAGCTTTTTAGTTCTGGTTTTTCTTTTGGTTTTGTTTCAGGTGAAAAGACATAAATGACTCCAGAGTTACTGGACGTGTGCCTTGTGGACTCACACCCACACAGACACACACACAGACACACACAGACACACACACCGGCTCTCTCTCAGGCCGCAGACACACGGGTGTTGAATAGTTGAAGAGGTCAGTGTGCTGATCCAGATTGATGCTGCGCTGCGTGAAGTCATCGCTGACCCTCTGGACTATAAATACCAAATGATCGGAGCGCTAACCCGCCGGCTAAATATTACATTCTCTATTTTTATATGTGAAGTGCTTTGTTGCCAGTGCAGCTGTGTGTCGTTTATCTAAAACACTTACAACATTTAAGATTTCTGAATATTTCGCTGTGGGATTTATGTTTCAAAAAAACTCAGAAAACCCTTTTTAATTTAAAAAAAACCTCTGTTTCATATTGATTTTAAATGGGATTTTAAACGGGATGTGAAACTGGTTCTATTTGGTTTGAGGAAGCTTTTGATCGTAAAATGATATTTGTCATGTTTCATTGCATCATTTCCATGAATCAATAAATGATGAATTAACTGACAGAAAGAAAATTAACGATTACATCAGCTAAATACAAGAATCCTAACTGACTGGGATGAGTTGAGTTAAGTCCTTGTACCGACACCTAAACTGTACTGGTCTGACTGGGCCGCTCCTGGGCTGTGGCACCAGTTTGATGTTATAACTCTCCCACTGACCAGAATCAATTAAAAGACACTTTGAAAACAACAGAATCCACGAAACGGATCAAAAACAACCAAGATACAAAAGTCAGATCCAAGCAGAGCCGCAGAGGCCGAGAGGCAGCTTCTCCTCCTCCAGCTCCTGATCTCCTCCACCACCTCCTGATCTCCTCCACCACCTCCTGATCTCCTCCTCCACCTCCTGATCTCCTCCACCTCCTGATCTCCTCCACCACCTCCTGATCTCCTCCTCCACCTCCTGATCTCCTCCTCCAGCTCCTGATCTCCTCCTCCACCTCCTGATCTCCTCCACCTCCTGATCTCCTCCACCTCCTGATCTCCTCCACCACCTCCTGATCTCCTCCACCTCCTGATCTCCTCCACCTCCTGATCTCCTCCACCACCTCCTGATCTCCTCCTCCACCTCCTGATCTCCTCCTCCACCTCCTGATCTCCTCCTCCACCTCCTGATCTCCTCCTCCACCTCCTGATCTCCTCCACCTCCTGATCTCCTCCACCTCACCTCCTGGCCACGACGGCTGGTAACAAACAGAGCAGAGCACAGGTCGGCCTCATATCAGCCGTGAAACCTCGTTCAACTCCAACATTTCACTTTCACCCGCTGAGCTGCTGGGTGCGTTTGCTTCATGGACCTTCCACCTCACCCGGGGGGAGATAAAGAAATGAACTGTGAGTTTCACTATGAGAGAACAACACCGGGTTGTCAGGGAGTTTCTCTGTGGAAGAGAAAGTGAAAAGAAGACAAGGCCGTAAAGCTTGAATCACTGGTCAGAGTCTGAGGCCTCAGGGAAACACTTGAATTCCAACAATCGCTGCAGAGAATCAAAACAAGGCTCCTTTATTCAGTCAAGTTTGATATACCTTACTATAATTTAGATGATTTTTCTCTGATTAAAGTACTAATGTCATAATGAGCTGGTGACTAGTGATTGGTCATATTTATTTTGCAGCTTGTGGTTTTGTATTTTGAGTAGTTCCGATTATTTTATTTTTTTGGGGGCTTTTAAAAATCTCAAAAACATGGACGTTGGTGAAGTCAAATCAGAGTTTCCTCTCGTCTCCATCCTCAGATCCTCAGCTTCTCAGATGAAAGGGTTTGTTTTGCTACAGTTTCCTCATTTCCCAGCATTGGCATGTTGATGGTAACTGGTGTTGGAGGAGCTGGAGGCCCTTCACCGCCCCGGTGCCTCTTCCCGGTCCCCTGCTGGTTGCCTGGTAAATCCATCGCCGAGGATGAGAGGCTTTATTTCCCGGAAAGGAAGAGGGTGACGTAATCTGCTCCTGGAGGAGGAGGAGGAGGAGGAGGATGAAGATGAGGAGGAGGAGGAGGAGGAGGAGGAGGAGGAGGAGGAGGAGGAGCTGTTGTTCAAGACTCTGCCACTATAGAAAAGTTGTATAGAAAACGTGTCCTGCTGCAACAGATCATAAGACGACCATAACACAACTTATAAATAATCATCAATATAAATAAAATAATGGTGAGAACATTTTAATATGTTATTATATACTGTTAAATAAGAAAATATATATATATATTTGTTAAATCATTATATTACACTCTAAATTTTACAACAACATCATTTATCTTATTTGTTAATTTGTCATAATATAGTAATTTATTTATGTATTTATTTATGTATTTATTTATTTATTTATTAGTGACCTTCTTATTCTCACTGCAGATGACGTCATCTCTTCCGGGAAGCAGCGGCTCTTCCTCCTCCTCCTCCTCCTCCTCCTCCTCTTCTGTTTCTTCCTCCCCATCATGGGGAATCCGGGAAATCCCCCCCTCCCTCATCTCTCTCCTCTCTCTCTCTCTCTCCCCCGCCCCTTCCCTCCTCTCTCTCGCTCCCCTCCCCCCTCTTCTCTCTCTCCCCTCCCTCCCTGTTTCCAGCATCAGGCCACAGATGATGCTGCAGGGTGTGAAACATTGATGGAGGTCTTCATCTTCATCTTCCTCGTCCGGCAGCTCTTTACTGTTCGTGTCGATGTGCTGAACGGATCCTTTGCACTTTCGATCTGAGTGATTCATCTGGTTCCTGTAAACGGAGCCGATGACGCTGCCGTGATTCTGCAGGTTCACGCTGCTTCGCTTGATTTCTACTGGTAATAATGTTCGTGATCCTGTTAAATGTGTTTTCACGAAACTATTTAAATATTAAATAACAGATCGAATAACAGATTATTTTATCATAGGGCTGAATTTGTTACCTTATCGATTAAATCAGTCGTTTGATAGGAAAGTGACGTTGATCAGATTCAATTTGCTTAATGTCCTGCTTAATCAAACAAAACAAGAACTCTTATTAAAAATATATTTCCCCTTTTTCATATTCAACGGTGCTCTGTGGTTGTTGTTGTCACAGTCTCATATTCCCAGAGTATCAAGTATCATATTCCCAGAGTATCACAGTCTCATGTACAGTATCACGTAGTATCAGGTCACAAATACACAATCAGTTTTACTCTAACTGCTCAGTGAATAAGTCAAAAGACAAGTTGTGTCATTCTGACAAAGAACAAACACACAATTATATAATTTAAACCAGTTTTTAACCGGTTATGAAACGTGTCATTTGAATATGAGTACACGAGTGAGTCCTGGATATTTTTATTGATGGTGAAGTTTACTCACTTTCTACTGAATGAAAATAAAGATGGATTTATTGATTTGTTCGACTCTGATATTTCAGATTGTATGTTTTTAATGACTTGTGGCTGCAGCTGTGATGAGTTCATATATAAAGTTTCATAACTGTGTTGTGATGAAACCTGAATCCTGGACTTTCTCTGTGTTTCACTCATTTCATTTAGTTTTACTTCCTTTTACTTTGACTTCACTCTTTGTTTCTTTAAGTTAAAGTTCTATCAGGGACGAGTCTTTGTTTCTTCTCAGGCTCTAGAGACTTTGTCGAATCTCTACGCTCGTGACACTGACACACACAGGGGTCGCACACATGCCCCCCCCCCCCACCCCCCCGATGTGAGGATGGTGATGATTCAGGGTTAAAAACAGGCCCAGGATCAGAAATGCACAATCGGCAGCTTCATGCGACGCCTCGTGAACTTTGAGCTTGATGAGATTGTGTTGTTGTGGACATTCTGAGACAGAGTTGTGTATCTCTTGTGTGTCTCTTTATGGTTGTTTTTCTCTGTGGCCATGGTGACGGTTTCCACATGTTGTTGTCTGTGGACCGGTCATATTCTCTCTCTCTCTCTCTCTCTCTCTCTCTCTCTCTCTCTCTCTCTCTCTCTCTCTCCATGCTGCTGCTTTCACGCACTGAACTCTGCGTAATCTCCCGATGATCATTTCACTTGTTTTCACCTCATTGTGAATCTTCTCTAGTTGTGTGTTTTGTGTCTTTTTTAGCAGTTGTGTTGTTTTGATTCTCCTTCGATCATTTCACTGCCCTCGTTGTTGTGCGAGGCTTCATTACTGTTTCACACTTGTTCTGCATCTTTTTGTGGTTTGTTTGAGTGCGTGTGTGTTTTTTTTTGTGTGTGTTATCTAATTTGATCATGACACTTCCTTTCCTGTTTGTTGTAGATCTGAATCTCGCTCGTTGTGTAGCTTCCCTCAGGTTCACGATCACTTTCACTGGTTTTGCTTCCTCTGTTGTTTTGAGGTTTTATTATAGTTTTGATTCTCTTTGCATTTAAGTTTTCTCTGATGTTAGATCTCTTCCGTGCAGTGAGTGATTGTGTAATGTGTTGTGTTGATGTGCCGTAACAGTGTAACGGTGTGTGTAGCGGGTCAAAGATCACACACTGTGATCTCATATAAAAACAGTGTGGTTCAGTGTTTCCGTGTCAGATTGTCGCTCCACGTCTCTTATCCTGTTTCAGTCACGTGTGTTTTTCAGATCAGTGAAGTTTGGATTAAACTTCTTCCTCCATCTT